>NC_090248.1:29714143-29726643 GCF_037325665.1 Littorina saxatilis
GTTCTAAAGATTCATCGAGGGTAATTAGCGAGCGCAATTTTTGTTTCTATAATGACGTTTGTCTCGGTGACTTTAGCATCATAAGCAGTGGAAAAACAGATCCCTGCCAGACTTGCTTGACATGACCTCATTTACATGATATACACACGTGTGATTTGAACGATTATTATCTCACGGGTGTCTCTCTCACGTATGTAGGATAAAGTACGTGTGTTAACTTAGCGTACGTGTGTTACGCGTGATTGTTCTGAAAAGTGACCATTACATGATTGTTCTGAAAGTCTATTATTTATTTCATCGTAATCATGTAAGCCCTCATACGTGATTGTTCTGAAAGCTTACTAATTTACATGATTGTTCTGAAACTCTACTAAAGGTAAACTTGCTTCGCCCGTGAAATGTAGTCAGATATGGAACAATATGTATACCCCTGCCCAACGAAGTGTGTTTGAGTTGATCCGTCTCTCCACTTCCTTTTTTTAGGTGTAGGGGGTGGGGGAGGTTTGTTCATATCAACTGACACCTTATCAAACCATTTAAATAATTCATATACAAAATTCTGGTGGTTGCTGTGTAATAAAAAACAAGTGTCACTGAAAACAGAGATGTGCTAATAAATTTAGCTTTCATGTGTGTGTATGTGTGGTGTGTGTGTGCGTACGTACTCAGTGCACTGGCGTCGGAAACTGGGGAGGGGGGGCAGCTGCTGTTCCTGGGGTGGGAGGGGGGGGCAAACATGTCTTTCCCCCCCCCCCCCCCCCCAATATTTAGGATGACAAAAATATTCAGAGAGAGAGAGAGAGAGAGAGAGAGAGTGTGTGTGAGAGAGAGAGAGGGAGTGAGAGAGAGAGAGGGAGTGAGAGAGAGAGAGATAGAGAGAGAGAGAGAGCGAGAGAGAGAGAGAGAGAGAGAGAGAGAGAGAGAGAGAGAGAGAGAGAGAGAGTTGATAAACAAAATACTCCACACACACACACAAAAGAAGTATGCTTATATTGTCTCGCGTGCAAGAACTTTATAGCCCAGACTCCCCACCCATCTCGCAACCCCGGCCATCTCCTCACGTCTCTCATCCCCTCTCCACTTGAATTTTTAGTTCATAAAAAAAATAAAAGTTTCATTTGTGAAAATTATTTGTTGTGCCTTTCGTCTTTAAAGGGGCAAAAATTAGCTTCCATTTTCCCTCTTTGCCATGCCTTTCGATCCATTTTGGTGACCTAGCCACCTAGGCATGGCAAAGAGGGAAAATCAAAAGTTTCTATGTGTCCCTTTAAACCTGTAATTAGAATTTTGAGTTGGAAATACTCAAGAAGAATCATTACATTTTTGAAGATTATAAATAATTTTTGTCTTTGGACATTTAATTTGAATTTTGAGTTGAGAACAATAAAGAAGACATGTTCAATGTATGAAACGTATTACTTGTTGAGTTTGTATTCATTGGGCGGGGGTATAAATATCAATTTCACTTAAGATTTAGTATCATTGTATCAAAATATTGTTCCATTTACATACAGACATACACACAGACAGACGGACAAAGTGAATCCAGTATACCCCCTTCAACTTCATTGGGCTGGGGTATAAATATCAATATCACTAAAGATTTAGTATCATTGTATCAAAATATTGTTCCATATACATACAGACATACGCACAGACAGATGGACAAAGTGAATCCAGTATACCCCCCTCCAACTTCGTTGGGCTGGGGTATACATATTGTTCCATATCTGACTACATTTCACGGGTGAAGCAAGTTTACCTTTAGTAGAGTTTCAGAACAATCATGTAAATTAGTAAGCTTTCAGAACAATCACGTATGAGGGCTTACATGTTTACGATGAAATAAATAGTAGACTTTCAGAACAATCATGTAATAGTCACTTTTCAGAACAATCACGCGTAACATACGTGTGTTACACACACACACACACACACACACACGCACGCACGCACGCACGCACGCACGCACACACACACACACACAAACAAACAAACACACACACACACACACACACACACACACACACAATCAGTGACTTGAACACAGCAGTTATAGGCAGAATCGAGGCATTTACCATGGAGGAATGCGCCAATATTAATGCCATTGATGAATTTTGCACAAGTATGAATTTACAACGAAGGGGGTCATGTTTCCAGTCATTTAAGTTCAGCGAATATCTTCACAGTTGCTGTGCATGAATTTCAGTTCGCTCACGACCATTCCACAAAGTTTCCTGTCTGTATGTGAAATGGTCCAACTTTGACCGTCCCTCAAAATGTGTTCCAGATTGCCTCTCCGAAATTGTCAATTACACGAACGTTTTCATGTCCAGGGATTGCCCTGAACCTAGCTTTAACTGCCGTCTTTAGGATATAGATATTCTGGAGGGGAAATGGAGTGTTTTGTATACTCGAAGATTCAGATAAGCCAAAAGGTGAACGTCTGGAGGATATAAATCAGGAAAGTATGGGTACCGCTCAATGTCAAACCTCGTACTGTTTGTGTAGATCCATGAATTCGGAACTTTTTTTGAAAGTGCAGAAAAATCGGGACTGGTCATGCATAGACTGAAGTTAATGTACACTAAATATAGAGTATTTCGCTCGACAGATGTAGAAGTTACTAGCATTTTTGTGGGTTGCATTTGTTTTGGGTCACCCTGTATGTCACAAAAATTAATATTCCAGATCCTGTAATTAATATTCAATCTCACAGACAAATGTTTGAGTGCTGTCACATGGAACATTATTCATCATCCTCAATTTGCCCGTCACTCTAATGGACACACCTCTAAGGTTTCTTACAAGAAATATGATTAAGGGTCCTCCATCCACACTTCAATCTGATAGGCACACGTCTTTGGTCTTTTACAAGGAATACTATTCTGGAAAAATTTTCAATCGCCACCGAAAGTGTCTTTCAGTAAAAAAAACACGTGCTTTGTTTGAAAAGCAAAGCCTAATTTTACACATCGCGTGCTTTTGTCTGTTATTCTTGCTTGTGAACATTATTTTATTGATGTTCTTCACTGGAAAGCAGGTGTATCATCAACAGTATCACAAAATCGCAAAGAATGAACATTTGTGCAATTTAGTCAGAAGAGAATGAGACGATTCGAAGCCCAGAAATTAACCTTTAGAAAAGCTCTTACAAAACAGTTGAATCAAAGTTGTGCAAAAAGTGATGTTAGCTTCGGCTGTAAACAATTTCTCTGCACAAAATCTAAACAACAAGTGTAAATTTGAACTGAGGATAAAACAAGTGCAGAGCATACAATTCCCATTTCAGCAATTAGTGTGAGCTTAGCTGGAACTGACTTGAACTCCTGCCAACAAGGGGAGGCAGGTAGCTCAGTTGGTAGAGCACCGGATTTGTGATCCGCGGGTCACAAGTTCGAATCCGGGCCAGGACGGACGCGGGTCAACTTTATGTGCAGACTCAGAGATGGTATCCATGTTCCGCCCACGTGTCACCACTGTGGCACGTAAAAAACCCACTCAAATGGGTCCATTCTGGTCAGTTTGAATTACTTTGGTACTGGTTGTGGCATTTTTGTCAGCAATTTCCCTAGCTTCTGCTTTCTCAAATTGTATTATTGGAAAACTCTTATGTCAGATGTTTGGATTCTTGTTTTGTTGAAGTCATTGTTCTCGTCGTTCTTTTTGTGTTTGCTGCTGCTAATCTTGTTAACACAGCACATGGGGCATTGTGCATTATGTGTTGGTTACACTGTAATCCAACACAAGCACCCGTTTTCCATTTTAATGTCGGTAACACGGGATGCAGATCCTAGGATTGTTTTGGATTATTGACGCGCGTGTGTGTCGCGCGCGCGCGCGCGTGTGTGTGTGTGTGTGTATTTGTGTGTGTGTGTGTGTGGGGGGGTATGTGTGTGTGCGTGTGTACGATTGTGTGTGCATGCGTGCGTACGTGCGTGTGTGTTTGTGCGTGTGTGTGTGTGTATGTATGTGTGTGTGTGTGTGTGTGTGTGTGTGTGTGTGTGTGTGTGTGTGTGTGTGTGTGTGTGTGTGTGTGTGTGTGTGTTTGGTCTTCACATTAATTTTATTTACAACAAAAAGATGTCCATTTGTTCGTATGTTTGCTCCCATCTATAACCCTACGGCAATTAAAAATCATCGCAAATAGGACAACACGAGTAATTTTAGTTACTCTATGTGTCTGAAAGGGAGAAATCAAACACTGAGACCGGTGTGTGCACACATTATTGTCTGCTTTTTCATTCTTATCAGAAAAGCATTCTCCTAGGCCGGAAAAAATTTTGAATGCCTTTAGACATCGTTAATTTCAGATCCAGGGTTGGTTGTTTTTACGCAATATCGGCCAGGTGCTCGCAAAAATTGTTTTTTCTTGATCTTGACACCGTCCTGGTATATATGTTTTTAGTTTTTCACGGACAAAATGGTTTTCGAACAGCTCTCTTCATCTTTTTCCATGCACATTTCTTGTGTGTGTACTACGAGAAAAATATTGAATGTTTCAACTCCACACCCTTAAACCCCATACCCGACTCAAAATCGCAACCTTCCTATTTTAGTCAACCAATTGGAAGTAAGCGTTACGGGCATATGCTTTGGAACATTATATTCGTGCATAGTTTTGTGACACATGTTTTTGTCATTTTGCTGATGGTTTTATTGTCAGGAGATGTCCACCCAAACCCAGGCCCGCCTGGTAGAGAGCATGTTAAAGATACCTCTATTTTGCATATAAATGTACGTAGTTTGCGAAACAAGATTGATATTTTACAATGTGAAGTTAAAGAGCACGATATTGTGACTTTGTCAGAAACTTGGTTGTGTGACTCGATATCAAACGACAGTTTATGCCTCAAAGGATTTCATCCCCCAGTGCGTCTTGATAGGCCAGATGGATATGGAGGGGTAGCTGTTTATGTGAAAAACGATTTTATTTGCAAACCAAGGCCTGATTTGTTAATTCCAGGCCTTGAAGCAGTCCGGGTAGAAACTAAATTATTGCAAGAAACTGTGCTGGTTGGTTCATTTTACCGACCACCAGACTCTCGGATTGATTATTGGCACTTGGTTGACGAATCTGTAAAGCAAGTAATGAGAACACCACATAAATTTCTAATTCTTGGAGACTTTAACGAAGATTTGTTGAATAATCCATCTCCCCACTTTCTTAATTTAATACAAAAAAACAATCTGCACCAGCTCGTTACTGAACCCACACGTATTACAGAAACTAAATCCTCATGCATCGATCTGATCCTGACCACGAGTATAAACTTAATCAGTGAAGTTGTAGTGTTACCCCCCATTTGTAGTGACCATTCTGTGCCATGTGTAAAATTAACGTCACAGAGATTAAAAAAAGGTCAGTTCAAAAGGACTATATATAATTATGCCAAGTTAGATGTTGATACATTTTTGTTTGAATTGAACAAAATTGATCTTTTGAACACAGTTTTAAATGCGTCCATTGACGAAGCTGCTGCCTTGTTTTCTGAACATTTATTCCGTGTTGCAAAAACATGTATGCCTGTTAAGATAATAACAGTACGTGAAGATGATGCCCCATGGATGACTGAACATATTTTACAATTACGAAACGCAAAAAATTGTATACATCAAGTTGCTAAGCGCTTAAATACACCTGAGCAGTGGGCATTATTCCGCCTGACTAGAAATCAGTATACAGATGAAATTCGTAAAAGAAAAAGAGATTATTTTCTAGAACTTGATGAGAGGATAAATTGTAAACAGAACTTCGGAAGCAAAAATTGGTGGCAACTTGTTAATTCCTTCTTGAAGAAAAAAGGTGTTGCATGTAACGAAATTCCACCGCTAGAAGATAATGGAAAAATTATTGATAACATTTGTGAAAAAACGATTTTGTTTAATAATTATTTTGAAAGCCAGTCTAAAGTTGAAAATCCAGACGATCCCCTGCCCGAGGCAAATTGGTGTAATACATCTTTATCGACTTTTGAATTAACAGAAGCTGAAGTTGTCCAAGTGTTAAGGAATTTAAATTTATCCAAGGCCGTGGGCCCTGACGGAATACATAATAAATTGCTTGTAGATGGATTACCTGTTATCGTTCCACCGCTTACAGTTCTCTTTAACAGATCCTTGTCTGAGGGTGTTTTTCCAGTTGTCTGGAAAACTGCTCACATTACGCCCATTTTTAAGAAAGGCGATAGGAGTGCTTGTTCCAACTACCGTCCAATCTCTTTGCTGAGTTGTATTGGGAAGGTGCTTGAAAAATGTATACAAATCCGTGTGTTTGGTTATTTGAAAAATTATGATTTGATTACACACTGCCAATCTGGTTTTATTGCTGGTGATTCGACTGTTTATCAACTATTGAGTATATATGATGATTTTTGTGTTGCACTTGATAAAAACATTATGTCACAGGCAATATTTTTTGATGTATCCAAAGCTTTTGATAAAGTCTGGCATCGCGGTCTGCTCCACAAGCTTGAGGCGATAGGTATAAGAGGTCCCTTGCTTGTTTGGTTTGAACATTACTTGAGCGATCGCAGACAAGCAGTGGTATTGAAAGGAACCAAATCAAGTTATGCTACCCCTTCTGCTGGTGTCCCTCAGGGTTCTGTCTTAGGACCTCTTTTATTTCTCATTTATATTAACGATATTGGTGTTGGTCTTGAATCAGTGTTGAAACTCTTTGCAGACGATACGAGTATGTATTTAAGTTTAGATAACGATGATGTACGAGCAGAGATTTTGAATTCTGATTTGGATAAAATTCGCACATGGGCTTCTAAATGGAAAGTCACTTTTAATTGTCAAAAGACAGAACTGTTGGACATTTGTAGGCAACAAAATGTTTTACTTCCACCATTGTATTTCGAAGATGCACACTTAGTTGATGTTGAAAATCACAAGCACCTTGGCGTCATTCTACAAGGTAATTGTAAATGGGATTCCCACATAAAAAGTCTAATTGCTAAATGTAGAAAGTCAATTGCGTGTTTTGGTTTATTCAAGCATCGTTTAAACAGAAAATCACTAGAAGTTATATATAAATCCTTTATGTTACCATTGTTTGATTATGCGGACGTTATCTGGGATAACTGTACACAGTGTTTGGCAGACGAGTTGGAGACATTGCATCTCGATGCAATCCGAATCATTGTAGGTGCAGTACGTGGCACAAGCCACCAAAAACTGTATAACGAATCGGGTTTTGTGCCCCTGAAAGAAAGGCGACGTCGTCATAAACTTTTGCTGTATTATAAAATTGTAAATCGTTTAACCCCAGAATATTTATATTCCAAACTGCCGGTCCTGGTTTCCGATGTAAATCCTTACCACAGACGACGCCCTCTTGAACGTAAGTTTCCATTGTGCAGAAGTGAGTTATATAAATCTTCATTTTTTTCCTTCAACGACAGCTTTGTGGAATAATCTTCCAGAAAATATACAACAAACGCAGTCAGTTGGTGAATTTAAAAGGTATTTGACCGATGGAGATGTTGTTGTTCCACCGTATTATTATTTAGGCAACCGCCAGGGACAGGTACTTCACAGCAGGTTGAGATTAAACATGAGCGATTTGCAACAAGACTTAGTTAACCGACACCTCTCTGATAATTTAGAATGTACGTGTGGAGCATGCCCGGAAGATTCTGAACATTTCTTATTACACTGTCCAAAATTTAAAGAACATAGAACCATTTTATTCAATAGTCTGCCAACACACGTTCTGGACTGCAAAACACTCTTGTTTGGAAATACTGATTTAACTATATCTTTGAACACGAAAATATTCTCTGTTGTACAAGACTATGTTATGTTAACTAATCGCTTCGGCTGATATTATATTAACTGTGCAATTGATGTAGCCAGGCATTCTCTCCCTCCCTCTCTCTCTCTCTCTCCCTCTCCCTCTCTCTCTCTCTCTCTCTCTCTCTCTCTCTCTCTCTCTCTCTCTTTACCCTATTTGTATAAAATATAATTAAAGATTATCAAGATAAGTGTTGAAGCTATCACTTGTTCGCCATGTTTTGCTATCTGAATGTGTATTGATTATAAGTTCAAGAACGTGTCCATAAGCAATCTGCTTGTTAACGTTCTCAATGTTGTTATTGTTTGAAACGTGTGTATGAGAATTTGAATAAACACGCTTAAACCAAAAAAAGGATAAACAATGCAGGTAGCTTAGAGTGTCCGTTTTTAAGAAAGTGACTCGATTTGTATGGGTGTAGTTAACGTAGCCCTGTAATTATAGGTTCATTGCGCGGGCTCTCAGGGAGTCATCACAATATGTAAAAATAACATTGATTGACGTCCGAGACTTGCAATGTTGTGAGAGAAAAAAAATGAAACTAAAGAATCAATCATATTTTGATTGTCGTTTGTGGGACACACCTCTTTGCAAAAGCAGGGACGGATACGTGAACTAAAAATATATGCACAGTCAGTTGGTGGATACAGAGACACAAAGACGGACAGACAGACATACAGATAGACATGCGGACACTAGCTGTTACTCGCCTTCTTTTGGTCACAAGCACGCACAGATACAGATATATACAGAGTATACGATCTCTCTGGATTATGGTTATACAGTTCTCGCAAAAAGTGAAGAAACCAACAGCAGCGAACAAAAATAACAATTTTCGGCAACAAGGTCATTCTTCTCAAAGATCCAAATATAATTAAAGTTGGACTGCAACCAAAAACTTGTTCGTCAAAATGGATTTTTCGGTAAACTTTAAAAAAATAAATAAATAAACGATACATGAGTTCTAGATCGTCAGAAGATATCTGGTTGATCGATGAGATCGCATTTCTGTTCCCCAAAAGACTATTGAATTATTAAACACCGAACACGTTGCAATTGCTCAAATATGTGAAGATAATTCGATTTGAAGGGAAACTGAGTATAACAAGTAAAACAATGGTATACACAAAACGTTCAGAGCCAAGTTTTTAGCTCAAATCAGTGTTTGCCAGGGACACATACACACACACACTCACACACACACACACACACACACACACACACACTCACACACACACACACACACACACACACACACAAGGAGACACAACAGAGACGAGTGTTATTCTAATTTATTAAAGCGGTTCATCAAATTTGTTGTGGATCTAACTAAAATGACTGTTGAAGGGACCTCCTTCTCTTGTGAATTTAAGATAAGGCCCCGAAATAGTAAGCGTCGAGTTGTTATGACGGATACCGTATTCTTTGTAAACATTGACAAGCTTTACGAACTGGATATTAATACTAAAGTAACGCCCAAAACAATCATCTGCACATAACACTTATCACTTTTGAACAAACCAATATGTGGTTGTGGCTCGAGTTTAAAGGCACAGTCAGCCTCCCGTAAACCATCACAGAGCTCCCCGAGCGTCTACATACAGTACAAGCATACTTCCATTTGAACGCTCACCGAACGGGAACATCCTGGCTGCTTTCTGTCGAGCGTGAGAAATTTTCAAAGAATTTATTTTCGTGGACTTGGCCTGCTACAACAATGGCGCCTTGTTTTGGTGCTGGACGGCCGTTATGATACCGGAAATCACGCCCGGGCAGTAAGCCTCCCGTAAACCATCACAGATACTGTCAGGCTTTTACACACAGTAAAAACACGCTTCCATTTGAACACTCACCGAACGGGAACATCCTAGGTGCCCTACGTAAAGAGCGAGCAATTTTCAAAGAAATAATTTTTCGGATTGTCTCCATCTCAATCGGACCCATCCTGAACTCAGGTCAAAAATGAGTTACTTCCCTTCAACTGGCGATAGTCGTGGACCGATGATTATCAGAATGATTCGGACCGTGGTGCGTTTTGGCGCTAGACCTAACTTTTAAAATCTAAATAATAAATTCTCAGCTTGTTACACAAACATTCTTAAATAACAAAAGAATTCCTTTTTCATCAAGACAAGATCAGTACAATTCGAAGTTTTGAAAGTTTGAAAAGCCCGAAAGCAGGGTCACGCAAGGTCGTGATTTTCATAGCAGACGACGGTTTATAGGCAGTCAAAAGCCATCGCTGGAGTTCTTATGAATCACATTCGTTTTTTTCGTGAAAAGTCAGAGGTACATAACGTGCTATTGCAGATAAGCTCACAGCGAGCCCCATTCAAATTACAAACTGACGACTGCATTGTGAAAAGGGGAAACTGGATCACACAGGTTCACGATGGCTCAGGGGTAAGATAAACCACGCAAAAATAAATTCTTTGAAAATTGCTCGCTCTTTACGTAGGGCACCTAGGATGTTCCCGTTTGGTGAGCGTTCAAATGGAAGGGTGTTTGTACTGTGTGTAAAAGCCTGACAGTATCTGTGATGGTTTACGGGAGGCGTACTGTGCCTTTAATAACCCATATATAATTATGCCCACATTTTTTTTCTTCACAAATGAGGTACCAAAGTATTGGTTTTTGTGTCTTATGAACATATTTGGCGGTGTTTGTGACATCAGATTAGAACATTTTGAGTTTCAGCATAGAATGTTAGCGAGAGAGTATATTGGTTCTTTTGAACAATCGCAATTGTGGTCTTTTCTTTTTAAAATGATACAACGAATCTTAGCACTTACTAGAAATGAAAACAAATGTGTCATTTTAAATCGTCAAACTTGTTTTTGTAGCAGCCTACAGCCGTATACATGGCTCCCCATAGAGCGCGCCCCTGCGTCCTATACGTACTAGAAGTCGAAATCACGTAGGCTACTAGAAATTCATGGAGGGGGTCCCGGGACCCGCTAAACCTATAAAGAGCGGGTTCCGGGACGCACTCAATTTCCTCTGTCGTACCCTCTAGGACAGGTGTCCGTGAGGAGCCCTGCGTATAGCATAAACGCCGGTTGACAGTAAGCCCGTGATTACATGGACCCACTACCTAAAGGGCATTTCCCTCATTTTGAGCAGAAGCTGCCTCAAATAATGTGATATTAGTCATTATCTCTCATGTCTGTAGAATTCATCCCAAAGTATGCTAATCACTCGATGAAGTATTAAAGGCACACAGTCAGCCTCCCGTAAACCATCACAGACACTGTCAGGCTTTTACACACAGTACAAACACCCTTTCATTTAAACACTCACCGCTTGAGAACATCCTGGGTGCCCTCCGTAAAGAGCGAGCAATTTCCAAAGAATTTATTTTTGCGTTGTTTATCTTACCCCTGAGCCATCGTGAACCCGTGTGATCCAGTTTCCTTTTTTTCACCATTTTTTCGTCAGTTTGTGATTTCAATGCGACTCGCTGTAAGCTTATCTGCAATAGCACGTTATTGTGTACCTCTGAATCTAAAACGCAACAAACGGCTGCGAGTCACACGAACTAGAGCGGTGGAGGTTGACCGTTCAGAGGAACTGGCGCTATGCAGAACCGTCGTCTGCTACGAGAAAGACGTTTTGCGTGACACGTTTCCGGGCTTTTCTTTTTTTCAAACTTTCAAAACTTCCAATTGTACTATACTGATCTAGTCTTGATGAAAAAAGAAATCTTTTATGATTTAAGAATGTTTGTGTAACAAGCTGTCAATTTGTTATTTAGATTTTAAAAGTTTGGTCTAGCGCCAAAACGAGGCGTCCGATTGTGATACTGGACAATCCGGCTGGCCACGCAAAAATTAATTCTTTGAAAATGTTTCGCTCTTTACGTAGGGCACCTATAGCTAGGATGTTCTCAAGCGGTGAGTGTTTAAACGAAAGGGAGTTTGTACTGTGTGTAAAAGAATGACAGTATCTGTGATAGTTTACGGGAGGGAGGCTTACTGTGCCTTTAAAGCCCCAGTCCGTCCCAAATGGTTTACAGAACGATTTAAATCTTCTCATGAAAAAAGCTGTTCTAACCTTATCGAACACACTTACAATAGCATTTGCTGAATAGCATTAAATGACACAGTTCTAACCTTATCGAACACACTTACAATAGCATTTACTGAATAGCATTAAATGACACAGTTCGTTTGAATGGCTATTTAGCTCGCGTAAACCACACACCAGATTTCGTGGTTTATCTAACCCCTGCGCCATTGTGAACCCGTGTGATCCACTTTCCTTGTTTTCACAATTTAGTAGTCAGTTTTTGATTTCAATGCGACTTGCTGTATCTGCAATAGCACGTTATTGTGTACCACTGGTTCTAAAACGCAACAAACGGCTGCGAGTCACACGATCTGAGCGGTGGCGGTTGCCGTTCAAAGAAACTGGCCGGCGACATGCAGAACATTCGTCTGCTACGAGAACCACGTTTTGTGTGAAACACTTCCGGGCTACCTTTTTTAAACTTTCAAAACTTCTAGTTGTACTGATCTTGTCTTGATGAAAAAAGAATTCTTTCATGATTTAAGAATGTTGGTGTAACAAGCTGTCAATTTATTATTTAGATTTTAAAAGTTAGGTCTAGCGCCAAAACGAGCCGTCCGATTGTCTGATCAGACAATCCGGCTCGCCACGCAAAAATTAATTCTTTGAAAATTGCTCGCTGTATGTGTAT
>NC_090248.1:29729143-29746643 GCF_037325665.1 Littorina saxatilis
TTGAACAAATAAAACTGACATACAAAAGATCCTGTACTCACTATTCTGCGTAATCTGCATGAGCGGAGGCCTGTCTTCCTCCAAAGTCTTGAGATGATACAGATGGGCACCATCTTGCTCACATCTTTGGCTGGCCTGGGTGAAGTTTTCTGTAGTTGTGAACAGTTTTATGCAACGTCCGCCAATGACACTGTACAATTTGGAGACTGGACATTCTGGGGAAAGAGAACGATGTAACGTATAAAATGGACTGAGTTGAAAGAATGCTATACGGAGCGTGGGCATGGCGACATACCGAATGATACTGTGTACAGAGCGATTTCGAAGAATTGGAAACAAAGTGTATCTCGGTGTGAAGCAAATGGTGATCTTAAACAAACCATCATTAACTTACTTTTGGCGTAGCACTTCAAGCCATCCGAGTACACCAACGATGCAGGTGGCGCGGATTTGTCAGCCAAATGGCACAGTGAAGAGCCTCCGCCGTGACAATAGGCTCTGCATGAGGAAGATTGAGCACAAGTCGAGGCACAGGCGAGGGCTGAAGGATGTCTCAAGCTCATCTCTTTGTTCCACGTAATAGTAAAGTTGGTTATTGGACATCTTCGGAACAGCTCAGATGCGATGTCCTCCGTAAGGGCAACGTTACAGGGAATCAGAACCCCGATAGAAACGGCCAACAGGAGTTGAGTGAGCACGGTAATGTTCATCTCGGTTTTCTTATGTCTTTAACTGGTCTCTGCAGCTCTGGTCGTGCACAGGTGGTGGAGGCTGTAAAAGTTAGAGGTATATATTCCTTCTCATGTGAGCACTACCACGAATCGAGTTTTTACATTAGAGCACACTTTCACTTGGACAACAACCTGGCTGCTTTCATTTTGAGCAGTTAGATTTTTTTTCTCCGTTTCTGTCTCTATTTTGTTTTCTTTTTTTTTTTTACTTTTTATTTCATTTTTGTGAATGACTTTCTCAGATTGACAATGGTTTGCTGACGAAATTAACTTATCACAAAAGAAAATCCCACTCTTAACAGGGAGCGTCCAGGCTGTTAACTTTTGGTATTTGTACAAGTGGAGGGATGATGCTATCAAATCTTAAACTGAAGCATGCAGAGTCTATTCATGTGTACATCGTTGCTTATATACACGCGACGGAATAAGTATTTCAAATACCCCCTGAATCACTCTGAGATGAAAGTTCCAGAACTAGCACACGCCGCGCTTTTACCATAAAATATAAAGCTGTTGCTTTGGGTTTCTATCACTCTTGCTTTTTCAAAGGACCTTTCGTTCTCTACGGCGATTCCTTGCTGCTTTATCCGATAAAAGATTTACAAATATATGTCAAGATATCAATTGCGAGAGTTAAATTCATCCTTTTCGAACATTTTACAGACCAACACTTTTAGGTCAGCTCTCTCTCTCTCTCTCTCTCTCTCTCTCTCTCTCTCTCTCTCTCTCTCTCTCTCTCTCTCTCTCTCTCTCTCTCTCTCTCTCTCTCTCTCTCGCTCTCTCGCTCTCTCTCTCTCTCTCTCTCTCTCTCTCTCTCTCTCTCTCTCTCTCTCTCTCTCTCTCTCTCTCTCTCTCTCAGCTCAGGAAGAGATTTAAGGCCAAGAATTGTGAAGACCGAATAATATGGTCTAATGATTGTGCATGAAGGGAAAGAGGGAAAATATATTCGGATGAATTCCAGCATTGTGCATGGCACATTGCCCAGACAGCACAACGTTCAGATGTCCATAGATCAATGTGCAACCGTGCGGCAGTGTGTACGTTGAGAATAAAAGGGATATTGCAAATGGGTAGCTCCAAAAGGCCGGTAGACCAAAACAATGCATGTATTGTAAAGAAGTTTCCAAACAGATCAAAAGGAGCAAATAAGCAGAATTAAGAAGCATGCCGTGAACATTGCATTCAAAACAAAAAGTCTATAACGACATTTTGAAGAAGAATTTCATTAAAAAAAATAAACTTTTAAAGCGAAAAGAAACAGTTAATGATCCAAAGATATCCTGTCAAAACATTCGGTGCGTAAACAGAAAGTCGAATATCGGAAGTAAGTCTCGAACGGCAACCATTAAAACAACCAACTGTCACTATAATCCCCCGAAGTGCTATACAGTTCGGGTTGGTTTGTTGAAAACTTGTAATTATATCACGACACACATGAACTACCTTCAAATACTTTTTTTTTTAGCTCTAAGTTATTCAAATTTAAAACCGATGTGTTTCGAGACTGCATTTCTCCACGCGACGCCTCCTCCCGACGCTTTTGATTTCCGTTGTAGCGATGTGAGATTGGCCCATGTTATGACGGCTTACTAGTGCCAAAACCTAGGGTTACCATTTTCACGTGAAAATTAGTAATTAACAGTGTTAATTACTCATTTTCATTTTTGCCTCGTTTTCGGTCACAGTAGTCGGACTTTAAGAGTCCGCACTGAGAGGCTTCAACGTCCGGCAAACATCACTCTCACACTATTTCTGAAATATCTTTTAATAGAAGGCCTTATCGAGCAAGTTATCCGACGGGAAGATGCATGTCACAGTTTTCTGCAATAGCGCTTTCCTTAACGTTGTTTTGGGTATCTTAGAAAAGAATAATCGACCCCGAAAACTTTCGAATCGAAGCTGTTCGTAGCAGACGGACTTTTGATCGGCTGTGGTCTCACACTTTCACAGATATCTTTCAATATAATTCCTTTTTCGACAAGTTGTCGGGCAGACAGCCGTACCTCATATTTGTTTCCACTACCACACTCATAAATTTGCTTTGTATTGTATTAGTGAAGGACAATCGATCCGAAAATGTTCGAACCGAGAGAGAAAAAATGGCGGCCGGCCATGTGCTAAAGGTCCGACCACTAGCAGACGGATCTCTTCGGTCGAGACTCACACACTTTCACAAATATCTTTCGATAGAATTCGCTATTCAACAGGTTGTCGGACAGACAGTTGTATGTCACGGTTATCTACACATGCGCTCAGCTCTTATTGTTAATTTGCATCGGATTAAAGAACGATGGACCAGAAAAGTTTCTGGATGTTTCGCTCTGGCCTCAGTCACGAGGCACATGAAAATTAGTAATTAACGCGTGAAAATTACTAATATTTAGTTTTGGCGCTAGTAAGCCGTCAGGAAGGGAGCCGAAACTAAAAATTAGACATTAACACTTGAAAATTAGTTATTAACACGTGAAAATTAGTAACTTTATTAAATCTATTAAATTTCACCACCAATTTTCTTCACATGCAAGAAACTGACGTGCTTTTTGTACTTAAATAATTTCAATTCTTTAATTTTACCAGGAAACAACATTTCCGTCTCGAGTATATATCGAGGGCGTAATGTGACACAGGGGCCAATCTCACATCGTTACACCGTCCTACCTTTTTCCTCTGCAGTATGTATGTGAGACAAGCCTGTATTTACCACGTTTTTGATAGAGGTACAGAATTGAAACCGCACAAAGAGCAACAGAGTTCATAGGGGTGGGGGGGGGGGATAAATGACACCAAACACGAGGGATACCTTAGAATTATCGTTTGAACGTTCTATAATTCAAATCGAAATGTGGGGTTGGGTAGTCTTTCGAGACGGTATATATTCTTCAACAGACAGTGTGATCGTTTACGCTGTTTTGCGCGCTTTAGTATACTCATGCAGCATAGAATGTGCATGCGCGCTTACTAGATTACAGATTTGAATGCCTGAATCCAACAGTTTTGTCTGCTTTGACTAATGTGAACCCACTACGACTAAATAATATTGACGATGAACGGGAGTCGGGACTCATTTTGTAGGGGAGCTTGCCGAACAAACGTACAGCTCGCCGATTAAAATTCAGTTGATTAGTTTGCATAGTGATGGAGCATTTTTCAGCAAATCATTGCAGATGTACCTAAACTACAGCACAGTGAAAATCCCTTGAGTTTTTTTTTAGGTCGAATTCACCAGAAAACTTTCCCAAAATGGCTCCTATAGAAAATCTCTAAATTTAGCACAGCGAACGTTCTTTGAACTCTTTATGGTCCAATTCGCTGGACAACTTTCCCTAGATCGTATACCTTTAAGTTGACCATCTGCTTATAGGTAACTCGAACTTTAGTGTGTTAAATTCATAGCTCAGAACCTAGTGGCATTCTTTACTTATTTTTGATACAAGTCCCTGTAATCAAGCCAAATAACATTTGTCGTGACATTAATTGACGGATTGAGCTCCAAACTTAAGCATAATTAATTAATTTGGTTGTTTGATTGACGAAAATGACTTGAGAATGGCTACGTTTTCAACCAAGGGACTGATGAGTTGCCTCCCCTGTCGCCGCTTAGGATAATTTTTTTCTTTGACGCATGTAAACAAAATGCATTCCGAGCATTCTTACAGTTCATTCCGTGACTCCAAATGGATCTGAAATGACTTGTTATGCTTACAAGTGCAGGTTCTGCAAATTTGGAGGCTTAAATGCCTCTGAATTCTAAGCTATGAATTTAACACACTAAACTTCAACTCATTACCTGCTTATAACTCAGCCCTGGATATCAAACACAACAAGTGAGAAAACTCTGAAAGATATATTTTATTGGTGTATGCCTTCAAAACGTGCTTTTTACAGGGTACAACTGATATAAATCCGAGCTAAAGGGTAAAGGCACCCTCCGCCTCCTGTAAACCACCAGTTTTAGGCCACAGACATCCCCAGGCGTTTACATACATTACAAACATCGTTTCGTTTAAACACTTACCACCAGAGAACATCAGGGCTGCTCTCCCTAGATGGCGAGCATTTTTCAAAGAATTTATTTTGCGTTCTCTTCACCCGTTATTTTTGGAACGGTCTCGTTATGGTGCTTTACGGAACTTTTAATAGGTCGATGGGAGAAGTCGGAATATAGGCCGGGAAAGAGGGACATTTGTGATATTCACTTGTACCTGATGTGTTTGGAGCGTTGAATACTGAGTGTCGGCATTCAAATATTAACGGCATACCAGCCGCAGGCGGCCGGGCGTTTGCTGTTCGAAAGCAGACGTTGTATTGTGATCAAGGGGCATAACTTACTTTCACTGGATGGCTAAAAGCTCCACGTGAACCTATTTCCCTTTACATCCTATTTTTTGTTCGAACCAAATTCCTACAATAACGTCAGATTCCTTCTAAGATTGAGAAAATTGCTGCCGTTTTTTCTAAGCCAAAGGTTAGCAATACTACTTAACCAGACTTGACAGATGGCAGTTGCACCTAATACGCTAACGACTGCGGTAGTCTAGAATAAACCGTTGAATCGCGTGTATGGTTTACATGTACTAATTAGTCACGCAAGAGACCCGTATGCGTCGTACAATAGGGTTGAAGGCCCTACAAATTGTATTTTATCGGGTTTCCAAGACTTTTTTGTGAAAAGCTTTACTCATTCTGTAACTGAACCTCCTGTGAGATATACAATCTATGAAAATGAAGGGTATGAGCAGTTAGCATCTACTTTAATTACCACCTGAAAATATGATCATAATGAAGAATGACAAAAAGATAAAGGCTAATAGAGAGAAAAAATAGACAAGAACGCGATAAAAGAAGAATGTTAGTATATATTCGTAAAGCGTTGATAGTTCGTCACGACGACATGGACCACTAAACGGACGAAGGAACAAGTTTAAACGTCGATCTGGCATATGAAGCTCATCAAAGAATGGCACGGGAAGTCGTTGAGCGTCAGCCTATCATAGACTCCGACACAACGTTCTTTTTGGCCGGTGTTATCTGTGAAACTTGGTTCTCCCGGGTCCCAGAGTGGGGAGCCATTGGGGAGGGGAGTACCTTCACTCCACACGTAACTCCCATGCACAGCCAGGTCATCGGCTCCCACCCAGCTCCGGTCCAGTCCTGAAATTTCGGATAAAAAAGAGAAAACTTTATTTTACATACTGGGCATGTAAACAATTTATTTCGAGATAAAAAAAAATATTAAAAATGCTAATTTGGTGAATACACCTCTTCACGTATTGTAGCTTTAACTGCCATTCTCCGCGGTATGATGGATTAAACGGATGACCAGGTTTTCATTTAACCATCGAACTCCGAAAAGAAGGTAAGAACATTCTGATTTCTGCATTAAAATTGATTGAATGAATACTTCATGCACAATCACTCCTCACACGGTTTTCGGTGCGGTTTTGGTTCCAAAACAATCGACCAGATTCGGCAGACACACAAGAGGAAATTATCGACATTTTTAAAAACACAAAACTGGGGGTGGGGAGGGGTTGAGCGATTTCAGAAATAGCAAAAAGTCTACTAACACACACACACACACACAAACACACACACACACACACACACACACACACACACACACACACACACACACACACACGTACGCATACATACACACACCAACAACAACGATAACAACAACAACAACATTAACAACAAACAATAACAACAACAAACAAAAAACCAATATCAAAGAAAACAAACAGAACTCACCACTGGCCTGCAGAAACTGAGAGATGACACGTTTATCGGCAACCAGAGACGAGAAGTGATAAAGGTGAGCCCCGTCCTGCGCGCATCTATCTCCGGCGGTCACGTAGGTTTTCTTCTCCACAAACATCTTCACGCAACGTCCTACTACTAAATAGTAGCCGTCCTGCCCTGGACACTCTGTTGATGGGACAGAACAATATTCAACATTTGAAATGGCGGAAAGTAATTCAGAAAGTAATTCAGGATGCTGAGCAGAAACTGTGTGCAAAGGCTGTCTTTAAATTAAGCCCGAAGTGGCTAACGTGTTGTTGTAAGTTTATTGTTACGTTATTTTGTTTAGAATGTATATATGTGTATTTGATGTTATGTTAGATAGTATGTTGTTATTCATAGTTAATATGTAAAGCGTGGACAGCATAGATTACTGTGGTTTGAGCTATATAAGCTGCTATTGTTATTCCTACTATAAGTTTGACATCAAGAAGACTTCACGAAGTCTTTTTACCTAAAATATAGCGAAATTCGTGAAGTAGACTTCGTAAAGTCGACCTCGCTTAAATTAACATTATGCTTTACGGGCAAAATTAGTAGATTTTACATTCCGAATCAGTGGATTCAAAAATATATATCAGCAGCAGCAGTAGCATCATCATCATCATCATCATCATCATCATCATCATCATCATCATCATCATCATCATCATCATCATCATCATCATCATCATCATCATCATCACCGTCGTCGTCGTCGTCGTTGTCGTCGATAGCGTCAGCCTACCTCTATTGTAACAATCAAGACCCGTATGGTTCGACAGCAACTGTACAGGTGAGGCTGACTGTTCAGCCAGGTAACACGACGGCGAGATCCGGCTGTGGCAGAAAGCTCTACATGTCAAAGAACGAGCACACCTGATGGAACAGGGCAGGACGGAAGACGAAGGGGTCTTAAACCTAACGTTGAAGGTGACGTTGGTCTGTGGAGTGCGTCTTCCGAACTGCTTAGAGACTTGAGAAACGAAGTCGTTTCTTGCAGCAATCGGAGAGGGAGACAAAACCACGATAGCAACTAGCAGTAGAGGATGAACAAACATGACGATATTCATCCTGCTTTGAATTCATCCGTCAAAAATGTCCAAGGTTTTCCTTGATGCTGTCTCACTGAGTTTAATCACGAGGGTTGTCGTTCCTAGCAGCAATACAAGAGAGAAGGAGAACCACGCTAGCACTTACCAGCAGGTGGAAAAGGTCAACGAAGGATTCTGTGCTAATTCTGCCTTTTGTTTGTAACCGCTCACAAGAGAGAGAGAGAGCTCAGAAGTTCTGTCCGACAATATATATATAATTGTCTGAAATTTGGGTAAGCATTAAACTCGGACCACCGTATTCAAAAGGAACCCGTTGCATGGACCTTCACTGCGATCCGATGGACCCCAACCATCCCTTTGTTTCTGTCAACCAATGGAATCTCGTTACTTTGCTGCACCACTCATTCGCCTGGCATTTGGAATCTTAAACAGTTCTAATGTCCTCACACAACAATCTCACACAAGGAACCGTGCTGAACTCGCGTGTCCAATGCCTCACTTTTTCTTGTCTCACAGAGCGTGATAGAGTGATAGTCAACGTTACACCAAAGGGGATTGAATGACGTTACATTATATTTGGCACAAAATAAGTATCCCAGTTCCATTCGAATCTTCGTCACTTTCACCATGCAGTTAACAACCAAGCCGATGAGCATTGCATGCTGAAACTGATTGGGTTAAACAACGTCTATCAGTTATGGGAGACCCAGCAATTGGCCGGCGACACTACCCGATTACCATGGTAATTGGCGACATTAGCTTTTCGACGATCATTCAACGTTTTGTTGCCGGTTCATTCACACACATGAAATTGGTGAACTATATTCCAGTTAGAGGAAACTCGATTTCCAAGATGTTATTCGGCACACAGGAGGTAACGACTGCATTGAATGACGTCAGAAAGTATCACTACAATGATCGCCACGCCTGCATTGTGTAGGAGACGCTTGGCCCAAGTGCGGGGTTTACAATGGCGGGTGGGTGCAACTCGATCCTTTCAGCTATACTCAACGGGTGAGTCTGGCAAGTGTCTAAAAGGAGACGTCGATTACTTTTGGGTTCGTTAAGCGGTCTGTAAACATACATGTAATTTCTAGTAATTAGATTGTTTTACGAATAATCAATCTTTTTTTGAGTTTGTCAAATCATTAATAGGCCTACATGAAGCAGCATTAGTTGATATGGAGTTCATTAATTGTCAAGGAGATTAAATTTTAAGGCACATTGATGCTGTAATCATTATTTGGTAACGGTTGTGGGCACTGGTCGGCGGTGCGGAAGGGAGTAGAATGCGGGAGAGTGAATCAAAAGTTATCCTTTGTCAAACAGCTCTGAACATCAGTAATCGCTCTTGTCAACACATTATGGAAAGTCTTTTAAAGCTACCAAGCTGAAATGACAAGGATTTTCTGGAGAGAGAGAGAGAGAGAGAGAGAGAGAGAGAGAGAGAGAGAGAGAGAGAGAGAGAGAGAGAGAGAGAGAGAGAGAGAAAGAGAGAAAGAGAGAGGGAGAGAGATGGGGAGAGATAGGGAGATCGAGAGAGGGGAGATAGAGAACAAACAAACGAACTTTATTTTATGAGGATAAAGGTTTAAGGCACAGTGCCTTGTCTAACAGAGAGAGGGTGAGAGAGAGAGAGAGAGAGAGAGAGAGAGAGAGAGAGAGAGAGAGAGAGAGAGAGAGAGAGAGAGAGAGAGAGAGAGAGAGAGAAATACGTAGTCAAAAGATCTTACAAAAGCATTCCACAAGATTCAGCCATACAATTCATCAAGGCCAAGTGGTAAAACAGGTGTGCATGTATTTACTATCAACAGAAATCAAGACACCTGTCTGAAAACTGTATACAATTCTTGAAGGCTTAACAGTGACATGTTCGAAGTCCAAGCACTATGTGAAACCAAGATTCAACACTAGATTCAAGAACAGTCAACGCTGCAAACCAATAAGTGTCAATTGTGAAACCCTGATGAAAGTACTGTTTCCATATAGAATTATCTGACACTAACATTCAACAGTTGATTTAAGAAGACAAACTCCTTTAATTCACAAGCTTTGACAGTAAAGATGATGTACGGGCAGCGTTATTTTAAACCAAGATTCGAGATTCAACTCTGTATTCAATAAAGTTCAACAGTACTGTCGAACCTGTCTATTACGGCCACCAAAAGGGCCGACAAAACTTAAATATGATCGTTATAGACAGATGGTCGATATGGAAAGGGGAATTATACAGGGGAAAACAATCATCAGGGATCCGTTAGAGGGGTCGTTGTGGGCAGGTGGTCGCTTTCGGGAAGTGGTCGAAAGGACAGGTTGGACTGTACAATTTAACCAGCTTCGACTGTGAGATTGACCACTCTGGTCTGTGGCTAGCATTACTGGACATTAAGGTTAAAGACTGAACACAGAGTTCGATACATTTAACAGTATTGTTCGAGCAGGTTGTATGCTGTATGCTGCAACTGTGTGCACAGTATTTAATAGTTGAAACCAATGATTCAAGAAGGTTCTAAACTGAAACCATGTACACACGTCCAATTTAACATTTAAGTCTGAATTCGACAGACTTGAAGTTTCAACGCTGTATTCAAGGCGTCGCAATTCCCATAATGGTGTACAGAGGGCATATTTTACAACAAGATTACATACTTGAGACAAAAACAACGTACAAGAGACGAGTTGGCAACAGGTAATTTTGCTTTTGTGGTATGAACTAAATTTGATTTAGAATGAACTAGACATTTTGACTGGTCAGATCGCTCACACTTACAAGTAAATAACCAGTCATCTGTTACACACAGGCATTATCTGTAATGATTATACGTCTACCGGTACATGTGACTTTATTATCAACGGCAGTTTGATGCCTTATTAGATAAGAGTTACAACCAAAACAAATTGTATATAAAACCCAATGATGTCACATATTCCAATAGATAAGATATATGTGTACACCGACACGAAACTAACATGAAATTGTACAAGTAAATTAAAGAGTTTCCGCCGCTAATAGTGACATGTCAACATAGCAACCGCACAGAACATTGCCAGCCAAGAGCGAAGGATGGAGAGCTGCTTTTTACATTTAGTCAAGTTTTGACTAAATGTTTTAACGTAGAGGGGGGAATCGACACGAGGGTGTGGTGTGTGTGTGTGTGTGTGTGTGTGTGTGTGTCTGTCTGTCTGTCTGTGCGTGTATGTGTAGAGCGATTCAGACTAAACTACTATGAAATTTTACATGAGAGTTCCTGGGAATGATATCCCCGGAAATGTTTTTCATTTTTTCGATAAATACTTTTGATGACGTCATATCCGGCTTTTTGTAAAAGTTGAGGCGGCACTGTCACACCTTAATTTTTCAATCAAATTGATTGAAATTTTGGCCAAGCAATTTTCGACCAAGTCCGGACTTTGGTATTGTATTTCAGCATGGAGGCTTAAAAATTAATTAATGACTTTGGTCATTAAAAATCTGAAAATTGTAATTACAATTATTTTTTTATAAAACGATCCAAAATTACTTTTATTTTATTCTTCATCATGTTCTGATTCCAAAAACATATAAATATGTTATATTCGGATTAAAAACAAGCTCTGAAAATTAATAATATAAAAATTATGATTAAAAATAAATTTCCGAAATCGTTTTAAAAACAATTTCATCTTATTCCTTGTCGGTTCCTGATTCCAAAAACATATAGATATGATATGTTTGGATTAAAAACACGCTCAGAAAGTTAAAGCGAAGAGAGGTACAGTAAAGCGTGCTATGCAGCACAGCGCAACCGCTACCGCGCTAAACAGGCTCGTCACTTTCACTGCCTTTTGCACTAGCGGTTGACTACGGTCATTGTGAAAAAATGCAGTGCGTTCAGTTTCATTCTGTGAGTTCCACAGCTTGACTAACTGTAGTAATTTTGCCTTACGCGACTTGTTTACATTTAGTCAAGTTTTGACTAAATGTTTTAACATGGAGGGGGAATCGAGACGAGGATCGTGGTGTATGTGTGTGTGTCTGTCTGTGCGTGTGTGTGTGTAGAGCGATTCAGACCAAACTACTGGACCGATCTTTATGAAATTTGACATGAGAGTTCCTGGGAATGATATCCCCGGATTTTTTTTTCATTTTTTTGATAAATATTTTTGATGACGTCATATCCGGCTTTTTGTAAAAGTTGAGGCGGCACTGTCACACCCTCATTTTTCAATCAAATTGATTGAAAGTTTTGTAAAGCAATCTTCGACAAAGGCTGGACTTCGGTATTGCATTTCAGCTTGGTGGCTTAAAAATTAATTAATGACTTTGGTCATTAAAAATCTGAAAATTGTAATAATTTGTTTTTTTTAAATAAAACGATCCAAATTTACGTTCATCTTATTCTACATCATGTCCTGATTCCAAAAACATATAAATATGTTATATTTGGATTAAAGAAAAGCTCTGAAAATTAAAAATATAACAAGTCGCGTAAGGCGAAAATACAATATTTAGTCAAGTAGCTGTCGAACTCACAGAATGAAACACAATGCCATTTTACTCGTAGCATCGTCAGGCCACCGCTCATGGCAAAGGCAGTGAAATTGACAAGAAGAGCGGGGTAGTAGTTGCGCTAAGAAGGATAGCACGCTTTTCTGTACCTCTCTTTGTTTTAACTTTCTGAGCGTGTTTTTAATCCAAACATATCATATCTATATGTTTTTGGAATCAGGAACCGACAAGGAATAAGATGAAAGTGTTTTTAAATTGATTTGGACAATTTAATTTTGATAATAATTTTTATATATTTAATTTTCAGAGCTTGTTTTTAATCCGAATATAACATATTTATATGTTTTTGGAATCAGCAAATGATGGAAAATAAGATAAACGTAAATTTGGATCGTTTTATAAATTTTTATTTTTTTTTTAAATTTTCAGATTTTTAATGACCAAAGTCATTAATAAATTTTTAAGCCACCAAGCTGAAATGCAATACCGAACCCCGGGTTTTGTCGAAGATTACTTGACCAAAATTTCAACCAATTTGGTTGAAAAATGAGGGCGTGACAGTGCCGCTTCAACTTTCACGAAAAGCCGGATATGACGTCATCAAAGACATTTATCAAAAAAATGAAAAAAACGTTCGGGGATTTCATACCCAGGAACTCTCATGTGAAATTTCATAAAGATCGGTCCAGTAGTTTAGTCTGAATCGCTCTACACACACACACACACACACACACACACACACACACACACACACACACAGACACACGCACATACACCACGACCCTCGTTTCGATTCCCCCTCGATGTTAAAATATTTAGTCAAAACTTGACTAAATATAAAAATTATGATCAAAATTAAATTTCCGAAATCGATTTAAAAACAGTTTCATCTTATTTCTTGTCGGTTCCTGATTCCAAAAACGTATAGATATGATATGTTTGGATTAAAAACACGCTCAGAAAGTTAAAACGAAGAGAGGTACAGAAAAGCGTGCTATGCAGCACAGCGAAACCACTACCGCGCTGAACAGGCTCGTCAGTTTCACTCCGTTTTGCACAAGCGGCGGACTACGGTCATTGTGAAAAAATGCAGTGCGTTCAGTTTCATTCTGTGAGTTCCACAGCTTGACTAAATGTAGTAAGTTCGTCTTACGCGACTTGTTGTTCTTCTTGTTATTGTTCTTCTTGTTTTTGTTCTTCTTGGTTTTGTCACATTTAGTCAAGTTTTGACTAAATGTTTTAACGTAGAGGGGGGAATCGAGACGAGGGTGTGGTGTATGTGTGTGTGTGTGTGTGTGTGTGTGTGTGTGTGTGTAGAGCGATTCAGAGAAAACTACTGGACCGATCTTCATGAAACTTGACATGAGAGATTCTGAGTATGGTATCTCCAGACATTTTTTTTTCATTTTTTTTATAAATGTCTTTGATGACGTCATATCCGGCCGGCTTTTCGTGAAAGTTGAGGCGGCACTGTCACGTTCTCATTTTTCAACCAAATTGGTTGAAATTTTGGTCAAGTAATCTTCGACAAAGCCCGGACTTTGGTATTGCATTTCAGCTTGAATGCTTAAAAATTAATTAATGAGTTTGCTCATTAAAGTTGTCATTAAAATCGATTTTTCGCAAACAGATTTAAAATTGATTGCATCGTATTCTTCATCACATTCTGAATCTAAAAATATATACATGTATATGTCATGTTTACTCTTAAAATGTGATCACAATTAACGAAAATAGATTAATTAATCTTACGATTAAAATTTAAGAAATCGATCCAAAAATGATTTCATCTTATTCTTTATCATTTCCTGATTCCAAAAACATATAGATATGATAGGTTGTATTCAAAACAAGCTCAGAAAGTTAACAAGAATACAGAAAAGCGCGCTTTCCTGCTTAGCACAATACGCTACCGCGCTAATCTGGCGTGTCATTATCACTACGTTTTGCACGTGGGAGGTGAGCGATTTCCTTCACGCGGGGATTGACGAAGCTGTACTGTCTTGGTGAAAAAATACTTGCGTTCAGTTTCATCCCGTGAGTTGGACAGCTTGACTAAATGTAGTAATTTCGCCTTACGCGACTTGTTCTTCTTGTAGGCCTACTTGTTCTTCTTGTTCTTGTTCTCGTTCTTCTTCTTCTTCTTCTTCTTCTTCTTCTTCTTGATCTTTTTCTATATCAAAATACCAATAACTTACCTTTTACGTACCATTTCAAAGCAGCAGCATCCGACACCAACGAAAGAGATGATATCGATGTGTCAGCCAGGTAACCCGGTGCAGAGCACCCGTCATGACAACAGATCCAGCACAGGTCGACGCAGAGGAGAGAGTCGAAGGACCTTCCGTTTTTATGGTCCAAGAAATGTTGGTTTGTGGACGTCTTCGGGACAGCGTCGTAAGAGCAACGTTGGAGAGATTCAAAATATGTCCGTTACAGCTTATTTGCCAGTTTGAAGAAAATAAATTGAACAAGGCACAAGAAGGGCATAACAGGCACAGCCCTGTCTGTGTTAACGATTGTACTCACCATCTCACACCTAGCTACGCTTTACACGGTGAAATGAAAACTGTTCTTCACTTGGACACATACCGATATGCAGATTTCTCGTTGACTTAATTTCCTAACGGTCACCAGTGGCAATCTGTGAGATTTATTCATGAAAAGAAAATGTCTCACACCGCACAGTACCCAACGGGATGTTGATTTTGTGTGTGTGCCCAAGCAGAGCAATGTTCTTATTCCTTGCTAAGGCCTGGCCAGATCATTCTGAGATGGTGAGCCGAACAGTTTTCACGGGAAGGCTGTGCCTTTAAAGACCACACTGATGTCAAAATACAATGCAACTGCTATGATTCCATGTTGCATAGCCTATGTATTACAACTTTTTGGTGGCTCCAATTTTTGCTGTCCTTTATGACGAGGAAGGTGTTTGCTCATTGGACAGAAGGCAAGACCTGTGTGAGCACATACGTTCATCCTTGTCTAGGTTTTTCTCCGACCAATTCGTTGCACACACACACACACACACACATCCACACACGCGCGCGCACACACACTAACTCACGCACGCCTACACATGCACACACACGCACACAAGCACGGCTGTACACACAAACCGGCACACACACACACACACACACACACACACACACACACACACTAGCACGAATACAGACAGGCACATACATACACGCGCGCACACCCACACACACGCACACATACACACGCGCCCACTCAAAGACAGAGAGACGAAGGGAGAATGGAGGTTCCTTTGTAATATAAAAGGTTTGCAAAGTTGTACTGGGTGATTTTAGCGTTTACTAAATCTGAACATGTTGCCCTTCACATGTGCATCGTATTCTCATGTGTGCGCAAATATCGTGACATCCGCGGAAGTGAAACTCCGTTAATATGTTTATATCACAGGCACATGACACGAGGGGGGCGGTGCCTGTGGGTTCGATGACGTGCTCTCAAGACTACAACAATTCCGTATTAGTATGGGTAGGAGAGAAGAGCTTCCGTTACCCTAACCAGGTGACATCCAATACACAAGCCCCGCCCACCTCGTGTTGAGTGTCTGTGGTTGATATCACATCGCACTTCATCTCTCCTTAGTAAGCATCACTGGGTTCTGGCTGAAGCCAAAGTGGAGTCTGAGTTATCTATATAGGCCCTATATATACGACTAGTGTCTGTGTGTCTGTGTGTCTGTCTGTCTGTGCGCGATGCGCGGCCAAGGTTCTCGATGGATCTGTTTCAAATTTGGTGATCATATTCAGGTACACCCTGGACACAACCTGGTCGATGAGATATTTCAACACGTGCTCTCGGCGCGCAGCGCTGTACGCGCTGAACCGATTTTGGTTTTTTTTGGTCTGGATCCACTACCAGTAACTCTTCCTTATCTTCTCCAGTGTTTTCAGCCGCGATTATCTCCCTTCCTCCGTGTGGCGTCAATCCATATTCCCGTTACTACGTTACTATTTTTAGAAGGTCACTGCATGTTACTATTTTTAGAAGGTCTCCAGTGTTTTGCGCGTTTATCTCCTTTCCTTCGTGCGCCGGCGAAGCCTGCGTACACCCGGCTTGCCGGGTCCCAGGCGCAGCCTGGTATTCGGCTCTACTTCTTTCCGGCGAAGCCGGTACCCGGCGAAGCGGGTAATCATCTAGTTTCTAATATGCTGACTGTTAGCACAGGAAATATAACAGACATGTCGAGACATAAAGAATATCACATGGCTTGCTGTGTCGTACCAGATTTACACGAGTTGTTTTTTAAAATATTGAACTGCGAGCGAAAGCGAGCTGTTCACTATTTGAAAAATCAACGAGTGTAAATCTGGTACGAAACAGCAAGCCATGTGGTATTCTGTTTATCCTACATACTGTACTTACGTGTATTTTACTGAAAATGTCCTGCAGTCGAGGAAGCTAAATTGAAGACGCTTGTTTTGGAACCTCGATCTCTTCCAAAGCCTCATGCAATCTATTACGTCAAAGTAAAGAAACGTCACTCTGAAAATGTGGCGTGACGTGTTAGTTCTAAAAATTCATCGAGGGTAATTAGCGAGCGCAATTTTTTTCTTTCTATAAATAAATGACGTTTGTCTTGGTGACTTTGGCATCATAAGCAGTGGAAAAAACAGGTCCCTGCCAGACTTGCGTGACATGACCTCATTTACATGATAAACACACGTGTGATTTGAACGATTATTATCCCACGAGTGTCTCTCTCGTGTATGTAGGATAAAATGGATATCAACATGTGCACTATCTCGATCGAATTGTCTCGGCGGCCAGCCCAGGATTACTTGTCTTGGTGATTAATGAACCAAAGTGTTCAGTTTAAATCTTTTAGGCCGACCGATTGATTGAATGTCTTGATATCGCTTTACGCAACTTGTTCTGTTGTGGCGTCTGCTATTATTAATTGTGTTTTGGTCTGTGACATTTCTGTTTTGTATTCTGCTCTAACTTTTGTTTAACCTTGTTACGGTGTGTTGGCTTTTGCCATTATTGTGTTTGACTGTTTGGTTGCTGTGTTTTGGTCAGTGTCTTTGCTAAGTGTTAGTGTGTGCCATAACTGTGTTAGGATCTGTGCCATAACTGTGTTTTCGCCCGTGAAGTTACTGCCTTGTGTCTTGCGCAATGAATTAGTTTTACCCTTTGTCATTGCTGTGTTTGAGGCTACGTCACCACTGCATTTTGTCCTCTTTCTATGTCAGTGTCTAGACCTAAATCGTTATTATGTTTTTTGCACCATTACTGTGTTTTTGCTGTGTTGTTATTGTGTTTAGCCATGATTTTATTGTGTTTTAGCCTGTGCCATAACTATGTACGGGCCTGCGCGATAATTGTGTTTCGGTTTCTGTCAGTACTGCCTTTTGGCTTCTGTCCCCACTGTGTCTAGTTTCTGTCATTATACTGTGTTTAGC
>NC_090248.1:29749143-29752817 GCF_037325665.1 Littorina saxatilis
CTGAAACAGAGGGGAAAATGTGAAAAGCAATCAAACAAACAAAATATGCGCGTAATCATATAGTTAGGTTGAAAGAATGACAAGCAAACAGACACTATATTGAACAAATAAAACTGACATACAAAAGATCCTGTACTCACTATTCTGCGTAATCTGCATGAGCGGAGGCCTGTCTTCCTCCAAAGTCTTGAGATGATACAGATGGGCACCATCTTGCTCACATCTTTGACTGGCCTGGAGGAAGTTTTCTCCAGTTGTGTAAAATGTTATGCAACGTCCACCAATGACACTGTACAATTTGGAGACTGGACATTCTGGGGAAAGAGAGAACGATGTAACGTATAAAATGGACCGAGTTGAAAGAATGCTATACGGAGCGTGGGCATGGCGACATACCGAATGATACTGTGTACAGAGCGATTTCGAAGAATTGAAAACAAAGTGTATCTCGCTCGGTGTGAAGCAAATGGTGATCTTAAACAAACCATTATTAACTTACTTTTAGCGTAGCACTTCAAGCCATCAGAGTCCGACACCAACGATGCAGGTGGCGCGGATTTGTCAGCCAAATGGCACAGTGAAGAGCCTCCGCCGTGACAATAGGCTCTGCATGAGGAAGATCGAGCACAAGTCGAGGCACAGGCGAGGGCTGAAGGATGTCTCAAGCTCATCTCTTTGTTCCACGTAAAGTTGGTTATTGGACATCTTCGGAACAGCTCAGATGCGATGTCCTCCGTGGTAAGGGCAACGTTACAGGGAATCAGAACCCCGATAGAAACGGCCAACAGGAGTTGAGTGAGCAAGGTAATGTTCATCTCGGGTTTCTTATGTCTTTAACTGGTCTCTGCAGCTCTGGTCGTGCACAGGTGGTGGAGGCTGTAAAAGTTAGAGGTATATATTCCTTCTCATGTGAGCACTACCACGAATCGAGTTTTTACATTAGAGCACACTTTCACTTGGACAAACACCTGGCTGGTTTCACTTTGCGCAGTTAGATTTATTTTTTTTTTTTTTTGTCTCCGTTTCTGTCTCTCTCTCCTTTCTTTTTACATTTAGTCAAGTTTTGACTAAATGTTTTAACATAGTGGGGGAATCGAGACGAGGGTCGTGGTGTGTGTGTGTGTGTGTGTGTGTGTGTGTGTGTGTGTGTGTGTGTGTGTGTGTGTCTGTGTCTGTGTCTGTGTCTGTGTCTGTGCGTGTGTGTGTGTAGAGCGATTCAGAGTAAACTACTGGACCGATCTTTATGAAATTTTACATGAGAGTTTCTGGGTATGATATCCCCAGATGTTTGTTTTTTCCATTTTTTGGATAATCGTCTTTGATGACGTCATATCCGGCTTTTTGTAAACGTTGAGGCGGCACTGTCACACCTTAATTTTTCAATAAAATTTATTGAAATTTTGGCCAAGCAATCTTCGACGAAAGTCGGACTTTGGTATTGCATTTCAGCTTGGAGGCTTAAAGATTAATGAATGAATTTGGTCATTAAAAATCCAAAAGTTGTAATTAAAATTATGTTTTTATAAAACGATCCAAAATTACGTTCATCTTATTCTTCATTATTTTCTGATTCCAAAAACATATAAATATGTTATAATCGGATTAAAAACAAGCTGTGAAAATTAAAAATATAAACATTATGATTAAAATAAAATTTCCGAAATCGATTTAAAAACAATTTCATCTTATTCCTTGTCGGTTCCTGATTCCAAAAACATATAGATAGTATATGTTTGGATTAAACACGCTCAGAAAGTTAAAGCGAAGAGAGGTACAGAAAAGCGTGCTATGCAGCACAGCGCAACCGCTACTGCACTAAACAGGCTCGTCAATTTCACTGCCTTTTGTACGAGCGGCGGACTACGGTCATTGTGAAAAAATGCAGTGCGTCCAGTTTCATTCTGTGAGTTCCACAGCTTGACTAAATGTAGTAATTTCGCCTTTAAAGAGGGAAAATATATTCGGATGAATTCCAGCATTGTGCACAGATCCATAGATCAATGTGCAACCGTGCAGCAGTGTCTACGTTGAGAACTGTTGAGAATGAAAGGGATATTGCAAATGAATAGCTCCAAAAGGCCGGTAGACCATAACAATGTATTGTAAAGAAGTTTCCACACAGATCAAAAAGAGAAAATAAGCAGAATTAAGAAGCAAGCCGTGAACATTGCATGCAACACGAAAAGTCTATAACAGAAATTGTGAAGAAGAAGAAAGCAAACTTTTAAAAAAAATTTAACTTTTTAAAGCGGGAAAGAAACAGCTATTGATCCAAAGATATCCTGCCAAACATCCGGTGCGTAAAGAGAAAGTCGAATATATATGTATATGTTACAGTGATAATGTATATTTAGGGAATATGTATATTCCCTGAAAAAAATCTGTGAATATATATATTCCCTGTTTCAACAAGTGACTATGTATATTCCCTAAAATTCCTAGGGAATTTACTTATTCCCGGAAATTTGAGGGCAAATTCTATACGTATTCACTGATTTGTATTTTGCACACACAGAGCCTTGATGTGAGGATGAAATGACACGACAATAGTGTAATAGGAACCATTTTAATGAGTGGTTAAAAATTACATAAGTTACATAGATTGAAAGTAAAATAATAGTAAAACATAGTAAAACACTGAAAGAACTTTGTAAAATATTGTCACATTGTCATCGCTACTATCATTTGTTGTTGCAGGATATATACGACTTGTATCTGTCTGTCTGTGTGTGTGTGTCTGTGTGTTCGCGATGCACGGCCAAAGTTCTCGATGGATCTGCTTCAAATTTGGTGGGCATATTCAGGTAGACCCCGGACATAACCTGGTCGATGAGAATGTTCAACACGTGCTCTCAGCGCGCAGCGCTGAACCGATTTTGGTTTTTTCTGTACATCCATTCCCAGTAACTCTTCCTTATCTTCTCCAGTGTTTTGCGCGTTTATCTCCCTTCCTTCCAAGCAGCTTCTGATATTCCCGTTACTATTTTTAGGTCACTGCACTGTCCAGAACGCGGCTTTCCTTGCATGTACCCGTAAGTTGTCCTCACTGTAAAAGTGCAAAGGTCGAATCTATTTATCGAAAAATCCACTGTCATCTATCTCTATATATTTATATTTATAGATAGATATATACGGCTTCTCTGTGTGTGTGTGTGTGTGTGTGTGTGTGTGTGTGTGTGTGTGTGTGTGTGTGTGTGTGTGTGTGTGTGTGTGTGTGTGTGTGTGTGTGTGTGTGTAGGCAACACCTGTGGATTGTAGAGTTCTGTTTGTGATGGTGTCTGGCGGCTTTTGTCTCTCTGTATGTTCTGGCCTTCCTTTGAGAAGCCATAACAGTTATTATAGGGCTTAGAAATAAGCTCTAAAATTCTCAATCAGGTAGGAGCGCTCAAGTTCCAATTTTGGCTGTTCTGTCTAATTCGCGGGGTCGCTTCGAAATTTGTTTTGGTCGAATTAAACGGTAATAAAACCGTTATTTCTAATATGCGGACTGTTAGCAAATGATAACAGTCATGTCTCACAAACGATATCAGCATTCGCCTAAAAGGCTCATGCTTGATATCTTTTTTCTCGACATGCCTGTTATCATTTGCTAACAGTCAGCATATTAGAAATAACTCATTCTATTGTGTTTTCAGCGTAGCAATAGGGTCCGATATTTAGACGAGACAAGTATA
>NC_090248.1:29758017-29891485 GCF_037325665.1 Littorina saxatilis
CTGTTGTAGGACTGGCCGCTGAGGGGTTGACCGTCCAGCCAGGAACCCAGTTGCTCCTGGACCACATGATGCTGCGGCGCTCTGGCTGGCAACGTGATGTTACTGGCGACATCCTACTGTCCTCAGGCTCGGTGTCTGACCAACAGGAGGGTGTGAGAAACGGTCAGTCTATGGACGCCAGACAGGAGACCCGGGGAGAAGCGTATTGCGAGAGGAACGTGGAAGACCTGCACCTTCTCATGATGTCCAAAGACCTGCAGCCTTCCCGCGCCCGTCTGGACAGCCTGTCTGTTGGCTACGAGAGGGAGCGGAAGCATCGCTCGTTGTCCCAGAGCTCCGTCTCTTCCCTGGAATCCACCAGCAGCTGTTTCGACACGGTTGACGAAGGTAGAGGGTATTCCATGTTCGGTGGGCCGTCGGTCTGGAATGACCCGCTCGACAGCTTCGCCGAAACCAGTGCTGACGTTGGAAGAGCAGACTTTTGGTCCGATGGCAGCTCTTACTTCAGTTCCCCCTTTCGAGGCAGTTCCAGCGGAATTAAGGTGCAGGCCAGACTGCCACAGCTCAAAGCAGGAAAGAAACATGCTGCACATAGCCTTTCAAAAGGGAATGGCTCTGACAACGGGACTCCCAAGAAAACTGGATCCTCGACCGATGATTGGATTCATGTCTCTCCCACAAATAAGAAAACCAAGCAGCACCGTCGTTCCTTCAGCACCTCAGATCTTGGGCATAATGCAGACGAGAACCAAACCAGTCAGCTCCAATTTCCCGACCTGATTCCCAGATCTAGATCCAACCAGAACCTGAATCTTGACGGCAGCGACACACACCTCAACGCAGAAGACAAGGGCAGCGAAGACAGCGGTTGCAGCTCTGAGAACGACGGAGAGAGAACGCTCCTGGCCGACTCTCTCACTGACGAAAACGGCAACGTCTTCGATTTTGGCACAGAAGGGAACACGACGGTAGTGGATGTCAATGCCAACATCGTGGAAGTGCCTCAGGTCATCACGAACTACAGCATCTGCCGAGATCGCGCCCTTCGAGGGTCAGTCGACAGCGGGATCGGATCCGTCTCGGAACACCCTTGCCTCGTCAACCTTCCTGAGCTGGAGACCCACGAGACGACGTGGGTTGGAGGAAGCCCTGAGAGGAGTCTTGGGAGATGCTGTGGGATCCATGCGGGTCAGGCGCTCAGCATGTACTGCAGTGACTGCTGCCAGACCCTCTGCGCCGCCTGCTTTGCTGCTGACCATAGTGATTGTGGGCGTGTCCTGTCGACCAGCTTGGCCTGTCGTGATCTCAGGTACGTGTGATTAGGGGCACGTGAGAGGGGAGGGGCAAAACGGAGATATTGTCTGTGTTTTTGGAGAATGTACTTTAGTGTAGACTGAGTAATGTAACTGACATGTTATTGCAAAAAATGATTTCTTTCTCTTGTGATTTGTAAAACCACCCCCCGCGGGTTAGGGGGAAGAATTTACCCGATGCTCCCCAGCATGTCGTAAGAGGCGACTAACGGATTCTGTTTCTCCTTTTACCCTTGTTAAGTGTTTCTTGTATAGAATATAGTCAATGTTTCTAAAGATTTTAGTCAAGCAGTATGTAAGAAATGTTAAGTCCTTTGTACTGGAAACTTGCATTCTCCCAGTAAGGTCATATATTGTACTACGTTGCAAGCCCTTGGAGCAATTTTTTGATTAGTGCTTTTGTGAACAAGAAACAATTAACAAGTGGCTCTATCCCATCTCCCCCCTTTCCCCGTCGCGATATAACCTTCGTGGTTGAAAACGACGTTAAACACCAAATAAAGAAAGAATTTGTAAAACCTTTTTTTTTTAACAATAAGACGAGTAGGAATTCTTGAATGAATGCATAATTATAAGAGGTAAAGTACAAACAAATCATTCTCCCGGCAACAACCCGATTTAGCCTCGTCTGATGTTCAGGGTCCCACTGGGTGAATATCATTGGGTTTCTCTTTCAGTATGTGACGGGTTATTTCGGGCCTCTGTCATTTTCTCTCCGTTTCTCTCCATTTACTACTCTTCTTATGACTAATATTCGAGTAATTTAATTGAAACAATCCTCTTTTCCGCTCTTCAATCAGATGGAAGCTGCTGAAGATGCAGACCGCTGTGGGAAGTCACATCCACGGGCTGGAGAGCAAGGTCCGCGGCCTCAAGCCCCAGGTGGAAGGGATGGCTCAGTCCAAGGAGACAGCCAAGAACGCCGTCAACGACCAGCTCAAGAAACTCCTGGAGGAAGTTCATGCCAGGCATCAGCAGGTGTGTGTTTGTTGGAGAATGTTCTTACTGCCTGTCTCAGTGTGTGTGTGCGCGTCCCTCCCCCTCTCTCCCTCTGATTTTTCCCTGTTTTTGATTTTTCCCTGTTTTTCAAAATAATCTCTCTCTCTCTCTCTCTCTCTCTCTCTCTCTCTCTCTCTCTCTCTCTCTCTCTCTCTCTCTCTCTCTCTCTCTCTCTCTCTCTCTCTCTTGATGATGGTTGCTGGTGGTGGTGGTGGTGGTGATTTGTTTTGCTGCCGTATTCCTGTCATTGTAGGTTAACCAAAGTCTCGTGTTTGCTTTTGAGACGGGGTGTAAAGTTCTTTTCAGCAGGCCCATCTGAAAGGAACGAAAAATATAACTCGCACAACCAAAGGAGAGAACCCCTTTTCTTGAACGTGTATCATCTACCTTAGTTTTATCTCTGTCGGCCTGCACCTAGCTTTTTTTACACTGTGTTCATGTCATATTGAAAGTGAAATCATGGGTTTTCAGCAAGGCGGAACGATGATTTTTCGAAGAAACGATAAAATAACCTGCAAATAAGGTAGCATCGCTTGTGGTAGCATGTAATAAAACCATACCATTTCTTATTGAGGATGAAAGTCGCTTTTTTATTTCAATGCTTTTTATTCTCAGGTGCCAGGAGAATGATTCCGAATAACTCTCACTTACTCTATTATACATGTCGTATGCATTGAGAGCGCTTACTTCCCTTTGTTTATCAAACCCATAACCTTTTCTGTTAAAAACGACACCAGGTGCTGGAGGAGCTTGAAGTGGAGTTCAAGGCAATGGAGGATCGCACCCAGGACTCCATCGTCAGAGCCCAGAAGTCTCTCCTTCTCCTCAACTACGTCAGTCAGTTCCTCGAGGTCCTCAGGCAGCAGGACAGCGGCTGGCAACTCCTCGCCACCTTCGACCGACGCTTGAGCCACCTTCTGCAGAACGTCGTCCAGATGGCTGAAGATAGTCTCGGGGATGTTCCGCTTCCAGAACCGTCTGTGGAACAGGAGCCTGACCTCCTCGCCGACTGCCAGAAGATCGCGCTCAGCGTTTTGTCTGATGTCCTAGATCTCGACGATGAAGAGAGCGCTGCACTGAGCAGCACTTCAACATGGTCTCAGAACACAGGCTTCGGGAAGTTCTCAAGACAGGACAGCGGTTTCGACGCTTCCAGTGACATTGATGCCTGGACCGCCAAATCTGACGGCACGTCGGACATCAACGCAGAAACCAACTTTCTGTACTCGATCCGTGCCTCAAAGCCGGAAAGATCTTCAATTTCTTTCGGGGAAGAGGAAGGTTTGATGCGGGAGATCTTCACCTACATGCAGCGCTTCCCTCCACCCGCCGCCTCGACCTCCTCCACCCCCTCCACTGCCACCTTCACCATCCTCCGCTTGCCCTCCAAGCCCTCCTTGTACGACGAGATGATCGACACCCTCAGCCCAGAAGACCTCATTGACGACGTCTTTCATTTCGACGAGGTTACACAGCAGCATCCCCCGCCTTCAGACGTGTTCAGCACTGCACAAACACACGCCCCCGAAGAAGAAGAAGAAGAAGAAGAAGAAGAGTCCTACAAGGTTCAGCAGCGCCTGTGGCCCCACTTTCCCCAGGACGTTGAGAAGTCGTTCGTGGCTGATCTGCACGTGACGGAGACAGGGCGGCTGGTGTTTCTTGACGCTGCAAACCAGTGTCTGAAGCGGGTCGACCTCCAACCAACTCGCAGGGACCCCGCTCGACTGCCCGTGTCCAAGCCTTTGTCCATGTGTTCTGCTGGTAAGGGTTTTGTATTTTGCAAAATCGATCGATCGATCGATAGGTGCGAGGGATGATTGGATTTGTGACTGGTAGTCCGGTTGGTTGCTTAGATTTATCATTTTTTGGTTACTCGCTTCCTTGATTTGCCTGATTGTTGCTTATAGTTGGTTAATCGATGGGTGGATCACGCACATGGTTAACATATCTCTGCCAGAAACGGAAACACCTTGTCTAAGTTTAACTCCAAGGAAAAAAATCCACAACAAATCACATCTAATCTCTCTATTTTCCCTTTTCTTTTTATTCAAGACTTGAATTGACGCACATTTGTATTAACTGTACACAAAGTTTTGCATTGTAAAGCGCTTCGTGTTGTAAGTGAAACGCTATTTAAATTTAATATTATTATCATGATCTTTGCATTGCATTACACCCACCTCTGCGCGCACATTTCAGGGTGGGATCGGGTGATGGTGAACTGCTCTGAGCGCAAAGTGAGCGTGTACAGCATCGGCCGACAGGACATCCAGCTGGTGCTCACGCGGTCCACACGCCAGCAGTACAGGGGTCTGGTTCGAGCCTCTGACGCCTTGGTGGCCGCAGCCAGCCCTGAGACACACAGCGTTGACCTGCTGGACCTGGGTGGACGAGTGCTGAGGTCAATTATGCCTGTCGACTTTGTTCGGGGTGAGTTATGCTTGTGGTGGAAGTTGTGTCGATTGAAATGTTCGGTTTATTTCGGATACAGTTTTTTTCACTGACGAGTGCTGAGGTCCATCATGCCTGTGGACTTTGTTAGAGATGAGTTGTGCTACATTATGCTTGTGGTGGTAGTGATGTCGATTGAGATGTCCGGTTCTTTGTTGTAATACTGAGAGTCTGAGATCATTTAACTTAAGCTGATGGGTCATTTGCCTGTGGACTTTGTCGGGGTGAGTTGTGCTTGTGGTGGAAGTGGTGTTGATTGAAATGTCCGGTTCTTTGTTATAATACTGAGACAGATCGTTTAACATGAGCTGATGGGTCATTTGCCTGTTGCATCAACAAGTCTTGATGTAGTGCAAGTCGCCATCTGCGAAGGTTTCCTTGCTGTTGATCTGTTGACCACGCCCCTATTGATGTTTCTTCATTCCGGTAAATCTCCTGTTAGTCATGCAGTCGTGAGATGGGCGTAACAATCGGCGCACCAAAGATGTTTGTTGACTCGTCTGCCTCACCTCCTGTTGTAGTTCTTTCATTGCTGTAGCTCTCCTGTTTACCACGCCCCTATTGATGTTGCTTCATTCCAGTAAAGCTCCTGTTACAGTGTTAGACATGCAGTCGACTAGTCATGAGATGATAGGCGTGACAATCTGCGCAACAAAGATGTTTGTTGACTCGTCTGCCTCACTTCCTGATGTAGTTCTTGCATTGCTGTGGTTCTCCTGTTATCGATTCCAGACACCGATGAATCATGTCCTGAACTGGTTGGTGCCACGAATTTTGCAGAACTGCTGATGCCAACTCAGCCCCCTGGTGCAATCCTGTTATTCTTCTTGCTCTTCAGGTACACAGTATCGTTAGTGTTTCTGTAATCTTGCAGCAATATGTCCTTTGAGTTTGAGTGGTGGGCATGAAAACCTCTGGAGAACGACTGGTCGTCTAGCTTGCAGCCTGCTCCATCCTGTTTTTGAGTCAGGCTCTTACCTCTCACACTCCAGTTATTTCTGCCATTCCTATTGATCACTTTACTTTTACCTCAACAGGGCCAGAAGTGGTGGGAAGCATGACCTCGGGAGAACTGCTGGTCGTTTACCAGCCCGCCCAGCCCCCGACTTGTATTGTGTGTTTCGACATGGCGGGAGCCGTGTTGTGGACGCACCGCTTGCACGTGACCTTGCGTCACGTGAGCTGCTGCAAGGTGATTGGTGGAGCGGACGGCAGCGTGTCTTACGCCCTGCAAGGGGACAGCATGGTATACAGGTTCTGGCCTGGCACTGGGGAAGTGAGGGCTCTGCTGACTTCACGGCACGGTGCGCAGGTAAACGCGAATTTGATCATCATAATAGCAGTGACAACTGGAATCCCCCTTAACAATTGTCTTGACATGAAACTATCAACTGGACGTTTCGATCTTGAAGGTCTTCATATTTCTGAAACTTGTTGTTTTTCTTGTGTAACCTTCTCACTAGCAGTAGTTACAGCATATATTAAAGCGTTCCCCACACAATGCGGCCCGTGCAACGTTGCCAACGTATTATGACATCTTTATCCAGAACTTGGCATAAAATTAACGATCAGCATTCCAAAATCGTCCAGGTGCTTTCTTCGTTTTCATTACATTTAGTCAAGTTTTGACTAAATGTTTTAACATAGAGGGGAATCGAGACGAGGGTCGTGGTGTGTGTGTGTGTCTGTGTCTGTGTCTGTGTCTGTGTGTCTGTGTGTGTGTGTAGAGCGATTCGGACTAAACTACTGGACCGACCTTTATGAAATTTTACATGAGTTCCTGGGAATGATATCCCCGGACGTTTTTTTCTTTTTTTCGATAAATGTCTTTGATGACGTCATATCCGGCTTTTTGTAAAAGTTGAGGCGGCACTGTCACACCCTCATTTTTCAATCAAATTGATTGAAATTTTGGCCAAGCAATCTTCGACAAAGGCCGGACTTCGGTATTGCATGTCAGCTTGGTGGCTTAAAAATTAATGACTTTGGTCATTAAAAATCTGAATTGTAAAAAAAATTACTTTTTTATAAAACGATCCAAATTGACGTTCTTATTCTTCATCATTTTCTGATTCCAAAAACATTAACAGCTATTGTGTTTTCAGCGTAGCAATAGGGTCCGATATTTAGACGAGACAAGTATAATGCCGACGAGTCGCATTATACTTGTTCGAGTCTAAATATCGGACCCTATTGCTACGCTGAAAATACAATAGCGATTATATAGCTGTTCTGATCTTGATTTGTTGTTCCAAACTTACAAAATGACAGTTTTTGCGTCGATGCGTTGATCTCATGTTTTGATAGCAGACGCCATTTCTTATGCGCATTAGTTTTGCGCAGGCGCCACACTGACTTTGGAAAAAAACTCGATTTAACAACACAGCTGTTCAAACAGCTTTTTATTAGTTCATTCGTATACAACAAAAAGAAGTTTGAGGTTTTTTTAATTTTGAACAAGACTACTTATGAAGAAGACCAAAACACATCAACGGTAAACTAGAAACAACTGAAGAACAAGGATGCAACAAGGGGAGGAGAAGAGAACAGCTAATCCGTACAACGCGAGCAGACGACATGCAGCGAAGTTTTCAGTTTCAGTGGGTGAATGGCATTTATACTTGTCTGGTCATGAAGCGAATTGTTCAACCTCAGTTATAAACGACTACATGAATGTTAGTGCCATGAGTTGTACATCAATACTTCAGAGGGGAAGTGGGGTATTTAGTGTGGAGTTACAAGATAAGAAAGTCGGCCATTTTTGCCAATATGCTTTTGGATATTGGCAAAAATGGCCGACTTCCGTAGCATTATGCTTTGATGATCGGAAGAGACAATCCAATCACAGCCCCCGAATTCCCCCACGTGTCCATCAGAATAGCTATATAAAAATATGTTATATTTGGATTAAAAACAAGCTCTAAAAATTAAAAATATAAAAATTATGATCAACATTAAATTTTCGAAATCAATTTAAAAACACTTTCATCTTATTCCTTGTCGGTTCCTGATTCCAAAAACATATGGATATATGTTTGGATTAAAAACACGCTCAGAAAGTTAAAACGAAGAGAGGTACAGAAAAGCGTGCTATCCTTCTCAGCGCAACTACTACCCCGCTCTTCTTGTCAATTTCACTGCCTTTGCCACGAGCGGTGGACTGACGATGCTACGAGTATACGGTCTTGCTGAAAAATTGCATTGCGTTCAGTTTCATTCTGTGAGTTCGACAGCTTGACTAAATGTTGTATTTTCGCCTTACGCGACTTGTTCTGAAGTCGACAAAGTGTGAAATAAGAGCGAGCTTCCGTGTAGGTCCTGAATAAGTACCCTTCTTTTAAAGTTTTTTCCTTTCAATTAAAAGCCATTAATCGTGAGATGTATTCAATAGGTACCCTTCTTTTTACGTTTTGTTCCCTTCAATTAAAAGCCATGAATCGTAAGATGTATTCAATGATGATGGTTGCAATTAGCTTTCCACTGGGAGTATACGACCCGAATTCCCCAGCAGTTGGATAATAAAGTAACGAACATTAAAATGAAACTTTTATCTTCCTCAGTTTCCGTCCAGTTTGGCCATTGACCAGGACGGGCAGGTGTTGGTCCCTCGCAACGAGCTGCCCAGTGTTCACTTTGCCTCGTCCGGTTCTCAGCCCATGCTGCCCGCCACCACCGAGATTGATGTCTTCAGCATGGAGTGAGCGTTCACAGAAGATGCTTGTCAGATAGCTTGTCGGAGGCATTGGGTGTTCATCACTTTGAGGTGGTTTTTAGGAGCACTCTAAGACTGCTGTACTCATTTGAATGCTGAGTGAGCGTCAGCAGATAACAATGCTTGAATCAGAGACTTTGTCGTGGGCTTGATGCATTCATCACCTTGAGTTCTAAAAATCACATCAAGACCGCTGCAGCCTTTTAAGTGTTGAGTGAGCATCTGCAGAAAATGACGCTTACCCGATACCTTGACATTTGCGTGAGGCTTTATTCAGACTGAGGTCGTTCTGTAGATCACAGTGATAAGCGGGAACCTTTCAAGTGCAGATCAAAATTGAACAGAACATCTGCACAAGCGTCGAGAATACGCAACAAACAGAATCTTGAACGCGTAAGGCGAGCACCCCTAGCTTGCTCAAGAATCTGTATCATGTAGCACCCGGAAAACTTGGACAGGGTTGAGCTGAAGTGTATTTACAAGTTTGTATTTCTAGACCCCGTATGCCGACAACTGCCTTCGCTTCAAAGGTGTGAGCATCAGCTGAGAGAGTGGCTTTGTAATCAGCACGAAAGTACTTACTTCCCTTTCTGATTTCCGTTGGTAGTTGGATGTTTTCATCCGGGTTATTTTTCAGCAACTGTGCTGATTAAAAACGGCCCGATTGGAAAGATGAAAACTCACCCAAAACCCTATAGGTGCCTTTAAGTCTTTGGGTGGTTGTAGAAGTTTTGTTTCTTTTGGATATAGAATAAACCCTATTCAATCCAGTGCTACTTTTTCCTGGTTGAATTATGACCTAAAGGTCAGGTGTGATGTATCGTAGCATGTCGCAATGATCACTAATGCGATTGTGATACCTGGTCATTGTCTTGGTGTGTACCCGGACTTAAGACCGTGGAGTGTAAATTTAGCAGTCATCGGATGCTAATATTTTTATCAAATGGTTGCACCTAGATTTCAATACACAACACTGTTTTTATACAACGATTTTGGTCGATCGTACAGACTGCGAAAAAAACTTTGATACAGAATGTGTAGAACATAAACATATACACGTCTATTGTGATGCTCTTTTATAATGGATGGGGAGGGGGGGGGAGGGTCTAATGAGGTTTTAATTGATATTTCATGTTTTGCCATTTTGATGACACTTGTATATCATGGGCAGCTTGTCTGGCTGTGTGATATTTTGTGTACAGTTTTTAATATTTACAATTTCTCTTTTTGGGCTCTTCGAATATTTTGCACGTTTTAGTTTTGTTTTACTTTTAACTTTTCCAGTATGTCATGGTACCCCCCGCGGGTTAGGGGGAAAAATTTACCCGATGCTCCCCAGCATGTCGTAAGAGGCGACTAGCGGATTCTGTTTCTCCTTTTACCCTTGTTAAGTGTTTCTTGTATAGAATATAGTCAATGTTTGTAAAGATTTTAGTCAAGCAGTATGTAAGAAATGTTAAAGTCCTTTGTACTGGAAACTTGCATTCTCCCAGTAAGGTCATATATTGTACTACGTTGCAAGCCCCTGGAGCAATTTTTTTATTAGTGCTTTTGTGAACAAGAAACAATTACCAAGTGGCTCTATCGAATCCCATCTTCCCCCTTTCCCCGTCGCGATATAACCTTGAACGGTTGAAAACGACGTTAAACACCAAAGAAAGAAAGTATGTCATAGTGAAGTATAAGCTCTCTGAGGGTTAGTTGAATTTGTCATGTACTCGAGTTCTCAGCGGTGCGGAAGTTACATACGGTACATAAGTATTAACACCATATAAGATTGGAATTGTACCATTTTCACTAATTTTATACATTTATAAACTAAAACTTCAAAAGAAAATAGGAAGCGTTGTAGTCCTGAGAATGAATTGCTTTAATAGTGTTTTTGTAGGTTATATTCAAAATCTGACTCACAACTTTGCCATAACTAATTACCAATTGGGAGAAATATGTTCTGCTGAGTAATGATTTTAAATGTGCCTTTTTGTGTGAATACAAATTATACATTTTACACTCCATTTCAGGGGACATTGTTCAGATATCTACTGCTTTCAACTATTGTGTTGTTACTCCATTTGTACAGTGAGTATATTTTTTAGATCCGATTTTATATTGACGTTTATTGATGCAAATAAATTATTTTTGCAAGTTCAGAAGTATGCCTCGGTCTGTCTGTGTGCATAATTATTATAATCCATGATCGATCACGTACCCCCCCCCCCCCCCCCCCCCCACCCCTCTATTTCCCAAACATCCACACACACGCGCACACGCATACAATCACATAAAAAGCCATCTTTGAAACTTTGAATATATTTAATTAGTTTTTTCAATAATTTGGTCATTATAACCGAATTTTTAGAAACAGATTACATTATATTCCTTATGAATTCCTGAATCCAAAAATGTATAGAAATGTCATACAATTAAAGAAAATATATGTCATTAAGGTACTTAGGTTCGCATGCTTATCGGAGACTAGTCGGACGCATCTCGGACTTCGGCTAGCCAGATCTTACTCGAGGTAGTCTCTGGTTTTCAGTGTTAATCTTTAAGTTTCAGACCGACATATTTACTAAATGTTTTGATATCGCTTCACGCGAATTGTTCATACTTGTTTTTATGGGTTTTTTCCTTCCTCTCTGGCAGTTAAACACACATTTTATTGTGCACGTTGAAAACTGTTCCAAACGTAGTAATATTGACAAGGTTAACGACCTGAATACCCGATCTTCCTTTGTTGATGGTCAATAACCCCTGAAAACTGGAGTACGGTACATGATTTGCGCAAGCAATCAGATACCTGATATTATGACTCAGCTGGGGTTTTGTGTGTGCAAATAATGGCATGACTGCAAATTTGACGTTGTTATCGTCGTAATTTACACCAAGTAAAGAAATGTACTTCAACATTTGATTGTGAAAACTGTTACAAACAATAGTAATACGCGTATTGACAAGGTTAACGACCTGAATACCCGATCTCCCTTTGTTGAGTGTTTATATATATAACCCTTGCAAAATGGTTTCATCACAAGATTTGTGCAAACAATCAGATAGCTGATAAATAATTGCTCAGCTGGGTGGGTTTTTTTTTCAAATAATAGTATGAATGCACATAAAAAGACAACTTTACGAAGAACTTCATGAGCATATTTGTTTTATTGCATGTAAAATAAAATGTAAAGGTTTTTTTATCAGTCGGCTCATTTCATAAAATCTGTTAGTGTTCTGATGTAAGTCCAGCAGTAGATAGGTTAAGCCTATTTTAACATACTGGAAACTGGTAATCTTCCAGTAGGTATTAATTTAGTTTTACTAAAGCCTGCTGGGACACAAGTAATGGGTTAGTGCATTTGTAAACAGGAATCGCTTGACAAGTGGCCCCCTTCATCCCCCCCTTCCTCGTCCTGATATGGCTCTGCGTAGTCGGCTGGACGTTAAGCAACAAATAAACAAACAAATTGTCAAACAAAAAATACGTCAATCGTGACAGGATTTCTTAATGTCGGCTTTAACAAACAGCCTGGAGTTGACCTAATTCGAAGGAGCAATGAACTTACATCCAACAGTTACCGAATATCCTGGAGTGCAAGAAAGAACAATATCATTTTGTTATTTTCCTCAGTAATAAGCTTACAAAAACAGCTGATCAGGCCGTAATGTGGAAGACAAAGAAGAGGAGCGAATGGTACTGGTGATCAGATAATCTATCAAAGGTAGATAATGTGACCTAATTAGCTGATGAGGCACGCGGGACGCGGGTCAATGTCACACGGCTGTCACTCAATCACCTATTGTCACGTACCTGTATGCTTTTAATTTCGTGCTGCGGTGCATGCATGACACGTTGGAAAAAGCCTGTGGGCAGATGGTTTATGGGGGGTTGGGTCGGAGAGAGAGACAGAGAGAGAGAGACAGAGAGAGAGACAGAGAGAGAGACAGAGACAGAGAGACAGAGACAGAGAAGAATTCGGGTTCCGGATTCAGATTTCAGATTCAGATTCAGAATTCAGATTCAGAATTCAGATTCAGATTCAGGATTCAGATTCAGAATTCAGATTCAGAATTCAGATTCAGAATTCAGATTCAGAATTCAGATTCAGAATTCAGATTCAGAATTCAGATTCAAAACCTTAATTATTACGAAGGGATGAAGGTTTTAGGCCATGCCTAATCTTCCGACCTGTCCCTTTGAGACATACATGGCATTATACCTTACATATATATGTTTCTTTCTTTCTTTCTTTATTTGGTGTTTAACGTCGTTTTCAACCGTTCAAGGTTATATCGCGACAGGGCATATATATGTATATGACACGTTTTAAACAGAGAGAGAGAGAGAGAGTGGGGTAGGAGAGAGAGTGGGGTAGGAGAGAGAGGGAGAGAAAAAGACAGACGCTTTGATGGTTTATTATTAGTAGCTAATAAAAGCCTTATAGACTAGGTAAAAACAACAGTTTCTGTGTTATTCATAACAATTGGAACCAGCTTATATCAGCTTATAAAAGGTGCACGGACAAACAAACAAAAACAAACAAAAATATGAAACGAACCAACAAACAACAAAAAGCATGGCACACAACTTTGTGAGAAAAACAACCACTGAAAAACATATAGTTCAAAGGCAAAATATAAAACACAGGGTAGAATAAACATATCGTTCAACCTCCACAGTCTAGTCTAGCAGAATTAAAAAATATTGAGAATACAGTCGGAGACAAATCACTTAAAAAGGCATACAGTAATATGAAACAAATAGTTCTTGCATTCACAAATTTATGTATATACCCGGCTATACACACACACACACACACACACACACTGTGACACACACACACACACACATACAGGCACACGACACACGCACAAACAGCGCTTATATTATTGAACATCTTGGAGGCCTTATGTTTAGTGCCTTAAAAATAAAATGTGCTGGGGACTCAAGTAAACTTATTTAGAGAAAGAGAGATAGAGGGGGGGGGGGGGGGGGTGAGACTGAGAGAGAGAGTATATTGTCTATGCGTCCATATTGGCTGCTGATGAAAAGTATGAGTGACGAAGGTGTCCGACGAGAGAGAGAGAGAGACTGAGAGAGACGGAGAGAGAGAGAGACAGAGAGAGAGGGGGGGGGGGGAGGCAGAAGGAAGTTGTACATGCGGTTGTGTGAGTGTGTGTGTGTGTGTGCCGGTGACGGTGCCAGTGTGTGTATGTGTGTGTGTTTCAGTGTCAGTGTTCGCCGGTGTGTGTGTGTGACGGTGTGCAGTGTGTGTGACGGTGTGTGTGTGTGTGTGTGTAGGGCCTACATGTTTTAACTGTGTGCCCTGTAGGTCTGTCTGTTTGTCTGTCAGTCTGTCCGAGCGAGGCTACAAGTTTCCGTCGCCGGCGGCGGTAGGACGGTCTGTGTGCAAATGCAAGTAACTTGTTTTCTCTTCGCGGCCTTTGTTTAGCTTTAAGATTCCCCCTACCATTCTTTATCAGCTAGCTACAATGGCCGTCGAATAGCGGTTTAAGCTCAGTTTCAGATGGCTTCTCTGTTTCAGTCCTTGTCCAAAAATGAAATTCAGCACTGATTTACGGATGTGTATATTTTCTTTTCCTTCGTTTCTCCTCAACTGCTTGACACACACCACACCAAAAAAACTGAAAACAAGTTGTTTCTTCGCAAGCGGGCCTTTTTGTTAGCCTAATCAAGTTTCACTACACTGTCACTACTGACCACAATTACTCTCTTTCACAATCAGTTACCTGAACTTGAACTATAGCGGTTTTCCAGATCACAGGACGTAAGTTAATCCTTTCGAACATGAGTCACAGTCATGTCCAGTTTTCACTGAGCACGATGACACAGCCGGTCACCTCGATCAGTCCTATCTACGTCACACCTTTTGTTGGTGATGGTGCACCTTTTGTTCTTACTTTCTTTGTGTGTCAAAAAGCTAATAGGGTCTAGGACGTGAACAAAAATAGCATCAATCTCTTGTCAGTGCGATTGCTAATAAACCAGGACCGCTGTGAGACCAATCAGTGATACATAATCAAACTCCGATCGGTCTCACTGACTGACTAGATATCGGCGGCCCGAGGCTAGGCAAATAGTTGAAGATTAATTGTCGGCAAAATAACTTGTTGTTGCAGTGGTTGTGTCCTAAGGTCTACTTTTTTTGTTTTCGCTGTATTTGCAACTAGTGAGGTCTGTCAGTGCCGCCGGGTCACTGATCACTCTCTGAGGCCGCGGGTACGACTGAGTAGTAGTTAGTCGTGTCAGTCGACTGACTCGGACTTCGAATTAATTGTCAGGATTGACTAGATAAAACTGGGCGCATTTTGAACTCAGTCAGTGATGGTAAACTGCGCATGAAGATTGATATAAAAGCATTTTGTCTGTTCTCGAGAGTAAATGTTTCAGAACATATCCTTGCGCAGTGTGCCGATTGAGAAGAACATTGCGTCGTCTGCTCAACTAGTCTGGGGAGAGTTATCGTCCCTGCCACAAAATTCTGCCTGAGAGTTATGTTTTCTTCAGGTCACATCGAGGCTGCAATATGACAACTCACAGACGATAATTTTCATAGGGAAACGTTTGTGACTTTTTGTCGTTTTTCTTGGAAGTGCTTACTGCAGATTCCATCACAATGGCTGGGTTTTACAGCCTTGAAAATAAAGAAGTGATCCGAATCAAAGTGAAGGTAAGTTTTGGTCTGTTTTGTCTCCCAGTGCTTTGAGAATCCGAACACATTGTCTTGTGCAAGACCACTAATGTTATGATCTATGGTGTATGAGTGTAGGCGATGACTTTTTGACACCTCATTTTAATTTGTTTGTAGAAGAAGTATGACACATTGAGACACTATTGGCTAGTATTTTACGGAGTTTCAAAATGATGTGCATAGTGTGCAGGAAAGACAGAGAAACTAATGAACGAAGGACAGATTACGTAGTCTCTCTTTTGGCACTATAGAGGTCCTTTCCCTCGGAGAAGTTCTGTAGAGTGTAGTGGATGAGATCATTTTTCAAGAGACAGATCGTGACGGTTTTATCTTTATAAGCTAGTTTACCCATAGTTGCATTATGCAGTCACTGCTGTAGACATTTTGAGAGAAATGTTTTGGAAATGTTTTGCGGGGATGTTTTCTTTACGAAGATGAGGTGGGTGCACAGGCGGAAGGTATCGTCCACTGGACTACTACTATCACAGAAAGACTACAAGGTACGTCACTCACCTTCGAGTCTTCTGTGTTCTTGGAGTCGCTTCCTGGGGAAAATATTCAGTGGTCAAGACGGTTTGCCTCTTCCTACAGTCTGTGTAAGGTCAAATAAATACAGTTGAATGATTGTTTGAACTGTGTGTACCTTTAATTTTCAGCTTCCGTCCGCTGCAGGTTGTTTTTAACCATCATTTGGACGAATCTTCGTTTGCGAGCCGCTAATATCCACTTTGCGTCAAATCATGCATCCAATCATGCATCCGCACCGATATGCATACCAGCGCTCATTGGTCTAAAATATATACGTAAATATTGTGCAGCAAAGGGAAGCTACCCACAGGAGTTTTCACTTTCGGTATTAGTGAAGAACCGTTTGCCACTTCATTCAAAATGAGGAAAACGTTATTTTTTTGGTAAGTACTGAATTTATGAATGAACAAGAAACGAGCGAAAAACTAAATTGTTTCGTTTTATAAAATTAGCTGAAAGTAAACATTATTTTTTCAAAATTATGTGTGTATATAGTGTGTTGATGCATGTGTGGTTTTTTTTTAATGTTATCGCTGTTACTGTTGTTAGTGTTATTCGCAATCTGCATCATGCATGACACGACTAATGATATCTTTGTCGCTAAAACGGCCATCCATAATCCCAGCGAATTTGTAGATTGTGGTGCCGCTCAGCTGACTGGCTGCAATACCTGTTGTTGCCGTGATGCGGACTGTTTTTCCTGTTTGTTCCAGTTGACATTTTAATTTTTTAACTAAAGTAGACTTTCCTGTGCCGGCTTGACCTAACAACAAAAAATTATGCCCCCCAAGAGCAGCTTGGATAACGTTGGCCTCTGCCATATCGTTGCCACTCTTCGTTGCATGAACGCAACCGATGCAGGCGATTTCAGTCGACCAATGAAAATAATCATCGAATATCCTGTTATTAACCAATGAGCGCTGGTATGCATATTCGGTGCGGATGCATGATTTGACGCAAAGTGGATATTAGCGGCTCGCAAACGAAGATTCGTCCAAATGATGGTTAAGAACAACCTGCAGCGGACGGAAGCTGAAAATTAAAGGTACATACAGTTCAAACAATCATTCAACTGTATTTATTTGACCTTACACAGACTGTAGGAAGAGGCAAACCGTCTTGAACAATATTTTTCCCCAGGAAGCGACTCCAAGAACACAGAAGACTCGAAGGTGAGTGACGTACCTTGTAGTCTTTCTGTGATAGTAGTAGTCCAGTGGACGATACCTTCCGCCTGTGGTGGGTGGAGGGCCGGGAGTGACTGTCAAGCCCCAATGAGATCAGGTCAGATCATAAAATTGTCATGGACCATACTTGACCACATGTTCAAACCCTGTAATGTGAAGAGGGTTTGTTAGAGTTAGGAAAGACGTTGGGTGGTCTCCCATGACAGGTTGAAACGGTGACTTGGGACTGAAATTGAGTGGTCTTTGGTCTTGACAGGCAGGCGGTCTTTATGGACAGGTGATTTATATAGTAAAAACCCTTGGGGATCCTTTGGGGTGGTCTCAAGTGGCAGCTAGGTGGTCTCAAGGGCAGGTTCGACTATATATATTACTAGAATGAATACCCGCTTCGCCGGGTAGCCGGCTTCGCCGGGAAGAAGTACTTAGAGCCGTACGCCGGCTTCGCCGGGTCCGAACAATGGACCCGCCAAGCTTAGGTCCCTCCCAGATTCGTGGAATGGGAACAGCACGTAAATGATTTAGTGGCCATAATGCCATTCCTGACAATATCGAGTCCCATCCTTGTCGACGAATGTAACCGTGTTAATCACCTTTGGAGGCGAACTCCACTCAAACAGGACTGAGCAAGTTATGGCTTCTCAAAGGAAGGCCAGTACATAAAATTACACAAAAGCCGCCAGACCACATCACAAACAGAACTGAACAATGCACAGGTGTTGCTTACATAAGAGACACACACACTCACACACACACACACACAAACACAGAGAAGCCGTATCTATAGAGAGATAGATGACAGTGTATTTTTCGCGTGGCTATAAATTGATTCGACCTTTGCACTTTTACAGTGAGGATAATTTACGGGTCCAATTTACGTTCTGTACACTGCGTTGACCTTCTAAAAATAGTACCAGTAACAGAACGCCGGGAATATCCGAAGACGCTCAGCGCAGTGGACAGCGCAGTGTAGTTTACAACTGAACGGGAAAGCCATACGAAGGAAGGGAGATAAACGCCAAACACTGGAGAAGATAAGGAAGAGTTACTTATAATGGTGAAATGAACACAAAAACGAAAATGAGTTCAGCGCTGCGCGCTGAGAGCACGTGTTGAAATATCTCATCGATGATATTGTGTCCGGGGTGTAGCTGAATACGGTGTCCAAATTTGAAAAAGATCCACCGAGAACTTTGGCGTTGTGATGTGGTGTAGCGGCTATGGTGTGTCGGTATGGGGGCCCGGGTAGCTGAGGTGGAACCAAAATAGCTGAGGTGGAACCAAAATCGGTTCCGCGCTGCGCGCTGAGAGCACGTGTTGAAATATCGACCAGGTTGTGTCGTGTCCCGGGTCTACCTGAATATGCCCACCAAATTTGAAGCAGATCCATCGAGAACTTTGGCCGTGCATCGCGCACAGACAGATACACAGACAGATACACAGACAGACACACAGACACTAGTCGTATATATATATATAGATATATAGATAACAGGCATGTCAAAGAGACAGATGCATGCAAGACAGACTTAGTCTTCATCTGTAAAGTTAAGTGTATGAATAAAAAAAAATTATGATCAAACTCTCGTTGGTAATTTAATCTAGTTTTAGTGCACATGATCTGAACTGTACGATGTGATGTGCACTTCAGTTATCAGCATCACCACCAGCAGAAAATGTTTATTGCTATTATCATCATGCACTCAATAACCGGCACAATCGGTTCATGAAACTAAAAGATACTCGGTCTGGTTTAGCACAAGTGCAAATATTTAACAGTCATTCTGCTTGACATGACTAAATGCAGTCATATAATAGGTACTGAAAAGGCCAGTCAACTCATTATTAACAGCTTCTTGTTGTTGAGTGTAACAGATTACTTAAAACTCAGTCACAGGGTGACTTGGTACGTAGAAGTTGTCTGGAATTCAAATGGGAAGATAATACATATATATATATACACAGTTAAACAGGTCTGATGACCACCCAATCGACCTACTATAAGTCAGCTGCAGTCGCAATGATTTATACTCAGTCAAAGTAACAATTTTAGAACTGATGAAGTGCGCATTGTGTTTATTAAATATGTGCACAAATTGTAACAATAAAAACTGACATATTGTCGTTGTAATCCACAAACCTCATACAATGGAACCTCCCTTTTAAGACCTTGTCTCCTCATAGAGTCAGACTCATACATTCTGGTCAGAACCTCTGTAAATGTACCCCCTTTTTAAGAACTGATTTTTTCAGATTATTTAGGTTTTGGAACTGAAACAATAGTTACTAAGTTAGCTCCCTTATTTATTTGCCCATGAGGTGAGAAAACCTTGTATTTCCAGCTGCTTTCTAAGGTGAACAAAAGTTCTTGAAGAAAACTTGTATCTTCATTTGTGTAAAGAGAGCGCAAAAAAACAAAAACATTTTACGAGGTTTCCGTGCCACACTTGGACAGAAACTTAATATGTCATAAAATAGAAGATACGAGGTTGCTTCTGTTGTATTTTTAGCTAACAACTTTTTTTTCATACGAGGTACTAAGTTTTGTAATTACAACGACGATATGTATAAAGCCTTTAAAGCGATCCAATTGAAACAAGAGGCGAAGCCTTCACGGCTCATGTAAGAAATCGACAAACAGTAACACAAACTCAATCACTCCGTCACACATACACACACACAGTAAGCATACCGTCGCGATATAACCTTGAACGGTTGAAAACGACGTTAAACACCAAATAAATAAAGAAAGAAACAGTAAGCATAAGTGATACGGTGCAAGAGTGCGAGACACTAGATCTAGATCTGTCTGTCTGTAGCCTACTTTTTAGTACTTACGGGGACACGACTGCCAGATGGCCAGATCGACACTGCGCTTTCGACAGCGCTTCCTCGCGCAAACACTGGAAACACGCTGTGCAGATTAACCTGTAGGAAATCTCTTTTGGTATCTTCTTTATCTATTTTTCTGGATCTACAAAACCGAACAATGTGAAATCATGAGTCGTCTTCTCCGAATCGGCGAACTGCAGCTCGGTGATAACTGTATCTATACCACAATCCTTCACGCGATCTGACCTAACCTTGACCCCTGACCTGGTCTACATACCACACACGACACAAACCAGTCAGCTGTTTTTACCCCCCCCCCCCCCAAAATCCCCCACCACCCGTTTTCTTTGGATACACACTTTAACTACATACGTGCCGACGAAATGTTGATCATTGCTTCAATATTTTGAAGCTGTTGCTTGGATAATAACCAGGTAAAATTAGTATTTCGGTGTTCAGTCAAATGTTAAAGTTTCTATCACACACATACACACACACATACACACGCACAGACAGACAAAGTTTAGCATCGCATAGGCTACACTTACGTGAGCCAAAAAGTCTGGTAGAAGACGTAATATTATCTTCTTCATATGACGTACTATGTTGTAATTTGTGTTGTAACTATAGACGCTTTGTCTGTGTTCAATAGAAAGATGAGACATTATGGCTTGGTTTTGAACTTTTTACTGTGATGTATATATATATATACATGTATATGAGTTGTTCTTCAGTACTGGTGACAGAAAGGGGGAAAAGTGGTCAAAATTCAAATCTCTAGTTTTGTTTTTGAAATATTGCTTTTCATAAAGCAGAAATACTGTAGTATCTGTTGTACATAAGAAAAAATCACTGGTTCACATGGTTCCTACATAATCTAACTTTTAAAGCTGGTTCTTGTGTGTATGTTTGTATGATGACGATAGGACACGAAACGGCTGCACGGAATGAGACAGGAATTGCAGAGAATGTTCTTTGCCACTCGAGTCGTGTCATAGGGTACTTTTGGAATAGCAAATTTGAAAGGATTCTTCAAAAAACGGCGGAAAACATTATATACCCTGTGAGCTATCGAGGATCCTCCCCGTCTGGGCTGTCGAAACATGGTCTTGTTAAAAGACGTTTTCAAATGCGGTTAACGGGGAGATACACTCGAAGCACATTTAGCGAAGTTATGTTGCCAAATCATCAAAGATCAACATTTCACTACACGGATCGATGCACACAGTCGAAATAGATGTGACTTTCACACGACCGAAGACTACTTACTAGCAGACTAGCAGACGACAAGATCTAAATATTTAGATCAGTGAGAGCAATCCGTTGAAGAACAGTTACTCCGCTTATTCGTCTTCAGTTAAGCTTATTTCCCCTGCCATAAGTTTCCTTGCAGATCTGCAGTCGCGTAGTGAAATGAACTAGTGTCATCGGAAGATTCTTCTCAGTCAATGATCAAAGCACAGTAAGTTCTATGCTGACAAAAGTCACTTTCGGACAACACGACGATTGACTTAATTTATGAGCCCAAAGGTAACAATATCGACAAGAATGTACGCATTTGACATTAAATGAAACATAGACAGTTTCCAACTCACCAGATCTGCCAAAGAGCCGTCATTCGTGAAAAAAACGATGATTTTAATCAGACAGGTATCGGAAACAAGTCTTGGTCACCTGTGTTATTCCTTCCGAGGCGACGTGACGGCGCCACATTTGTTTGTTTATGGCTGTTTATCGCGAAACAACACAGTTGAAATTTGTGTGTAAAATACCACAAATGTGTGGTGAATCAGTTCGTCATCTGCGTTTCGATGGTAATTCAGTCAGATTGGAGTTACTTTGAATCGAAGGCGAGGGTAACCTGCGTTATTTGTGTGACGGCGTGAACAAATTTGATTGCAATATTTTATACAGAAAGTAAATTTCAATGATTCTGGCTCAGACTTGTAGATCTGTTATGCAGTGTTTTGGTAGTGTATCTGCTTTTCTGCTATGAAGCTCATTTAGGGTGATACGCTGATCGAAGTGGGGTACCCTATGTGGGACATCAGCCGTATGCAGATTACGCCTCAGAACACTCTCGCATTTCACAAAGACAACAATAATTTGCAACATTTCAAGAACTGCATCAGTTTTATTAGATACTATTTCAACAAAAACAGCACAAACACGACTATTATCAACAACACAGAACGGGAGGTAATTCTTCAAAGACGCACCAAGTGTGCGTTCCCATTTTTGGACGCCATTTTTGCTAGCATTTTCACAGTAAATCTTAATATTTCCATATATATATATCTATTGAATGATTTTGGTATTTTCTTTGATTGTGCCAATTCTCCTATCTCTCTGGCATGTACTGGGTGCTTTGTGACCAGTTTCTTACCTAGACTGTATTGAAAAAATGCGTCTGTGTGAGCTGACCCCCACTTGTGACCAGTACGTAGCAAAGAACAACTCATATAAAAGTGGGTTTACGTTTATCTGCCAAATGGGTCAGTCCAGATTTATCCTGTTTTGCATCTGATCAGACCCTTAAATAATACAACATTTGCAGGTCAATCTCTTTGTGCTCTGTAACTGTTTAGTTAGTGTTACAGAGTGACGGTGTTTCTGTATCAGCGTTATTGCATGGAGTAGCTTGGGTGAAACCACTGAAAGGAGGGCAGGCTGTTGACACTTGTTGAACTAATCACTTGTTTTGCAGCTGCTGTCCCTGTTCTCCTTTTTGGCTGTGTCAGCACTGATACATTGATATACATGGACATTCCCAGTCAGGTGGAATTATTGCCAACAAATAGGATTTGGTGCACTTTAAGCTATATAGGCCTTTGCCATACATATATGCTGATCGACATTTCACTTCAACGATTTACACTCAGAGTCAGAGGGGAACAGTGTTGACACTGGCTGGCATCTGATGCAAGCAACAGGTGTTGTTGCACAGTGTAGTGTTCCATTGTTTGTCCCTGCAAAGCTACCAGCTTTAGGGAGTAAATAGATATGTAGATGAGCAACGCCCATCATGGAACAGTGCTTGGGATGTGATCATTGAAAACAGACTACAAGTACAAGTTCAATGAAATTAGAAAACTGACAGCTCTGAATCTGTCACCAATCAAACAGGCTATTTGCAACATATGGCCCTGCATTTACTGAATTTAAAACAAAAGTTTTAGCTATTACTTTTTTGTTTTGCTTTTATCAGGCACACCCTTTTGGTTTTGTTGTTTTACATTGTGTGTTTGGGGGGGGGGGGGTTAACTTATAATTAGTTATTTTAATTTATGACATTTTAAAGTCACTGCCAGCAGTAACTGGATGGAGTTGTTGATAGTGCAACATCCAGTTAACTTAGACTTACACTGAAACAACAGACCTAATCCATGAGTTTGAAATGTGAATAAAGGTCATGTGCTATAATTATCTTGCAGTATTATTGTACATTGGTTTAACATTCTATAGCTTTTGATGAAACTGTCAGTGAAGATTGTCAAAATCTACAAGGAATTCTATTCAGTTACATTAGACTGACTGTATTATTTAATATTTAAGCTGAATAACAGAATATCGAGTTCTAATAAAAAAACGCTCGCGCTGGACCCGAGTACTCTTCAAACTGGCTCACTCAATAAATATAAATGTTTGGAATGTCTGTGATGTGAATGTTGGTTTCTGACCAGAAATGCAGATCTATCTCTGGCCGATTCATAGATTCAACCTACAAACTGCGACCTCATCTGTGATCAGATGGCCAAGCAATGCGTGAAATCTTTTATTCTAAAGCCTTATGGCTCGTTTCGACAAGCATTAACTGTGTTCCCTGCCAACGTGCGATTTAGAGCCATTTTGAAAAAATTATTAAAAATCAACAACACAAGATAACCTTACATACCTTATGTTTTTGCAAAGTTTGGAACTTACTCTTTTAGAAAATATATGAAACATTTGAAAGTACATACCTTTTGTTGTCTTCATATCCAGGCAAAAAATCCAATTTGAAGCAAAACAAAAAAACTTTCTACGTCATGGGTTCATCATACACAATGTCATGATCGACACTTGCATTGCCCGAATCATCACCCAAATGATCGTCCATTGGCACAAACTCGTCACCAGAATCTAAAATATCATCTCCACTATCATCATCACTGAGGTCAAAATCAGAACCGTACTGAATAACACGTTCTAGCACTCTTTTCAAGTTACTACGTCTCAGCAGAACGATCCGCCATCTTGGAAAAGTCAAAACACGTGGGTCGCACACCGTCAACAAAATTTTTATTAATCCCAACAATTTAAGGGAAGGAACTGTTTACAGTGAATGGTACCACTGTAGACAGATAGAAGTTCATTGCAGGGGTTGTTTCCCTTGGTCAGCAGGACCGTTTACACCGTTAAAAATTCGTGATATCCGTCGGAACTCAAGTACCGGCACGCAGCCAACGCTAAACACAGGTGTCGGAATTCCAGTTCCGACACGCAGCGAATGAGTTAAACGGATAAAATTAACCACATGCAGTTTATTCTTCAGAAAAATGCACACAAAAAATCAGTGGGTTGGGTTCGGTGATTTGTACATATAAACGTCTTCCTCGCGATAGATTCGCTTATTATTTTGTCTTATGACTGAAGCCGTCATCAACACGAACTCAATGATCGCAGAAGCACTGACTCTGTACCTACACGACCGAGACACAAGACTGATTATTTCACAGCTGCAATGAGAATAGAGAACAAAGACGTTTTGGGTAAGCTTACTCACGTCAGGTCTTCACTGACAAGCTAGGAACAGACGGAAAATTCTGAACAAAAGTAAATGACGTCAAAGTCTCTTTCGCTTTGCGTGTAACTTTGTCATGACGTATTTTTGTGTGACGCGTTCGGCTGTTCTATCAGGTCAGTGGCTGCATGTTGCCCTGCTGGTGTGAACTCCTCCTACGGCCAAGTCGTTTTTGTGGTTTATTTCGCATTTAGGTCCCAGGTAACATTATGAAGTTTTAATACGATCAATCGGACCTATTATCAAGTTAGTGTATCAACTTTTGAACGAACTGCGCCCAGTAGTTTCCCAGCAATAAGCTGTTAAGTGGAGAAAGACAGACAGACACACAATTAAAGTCTGCTGAGCCCTAGTACTGGCGTACTCGGGGATTAATTAATGTAATTAAAGGATTTTGAGTTATCAATCCACATTGTAGAATATTTATCCCTGATGTATGTTACCAGAAAACAAACTAGCTGGCCAATAAAAAAAATGTTTACCGATGACCAGGCAAAAAACAAAGTTGGTTAACTGGCCAGTATATAAAAAAAAAAGTTAAGGGTAAAAAAAAAAGTTCTAGGGTCTGGAGGAAAAAAGATATGGTCGCTCAGGGAACTGAAAACTGATTTTGTTATGCCCTACCAACATGCTGGTGATATTTTAAATTGCTAATTTGAACTACTACTGTGTGTGTTTAAATATTTAGTTGATGAATTGAAATTCACAGAAAGAATAAAGGGAAGTTTCATTTCCCTGTGATGACTGACTGATTATTTGTGATTAACTTAGTCAAAATAGGATCATTATCTCAACATTAATCATGATTAATAGCCTTAATTTCCGTTTGGAAAATTTTTGCAATTGTACCTCAATTAAGTCTCTTAACCTTTACTCTAACTGTACCCTTCCTGAATGTGAGGCTTAATAAAACAGCAGTTTCAGGAGGCGCAGCCTACATTACATGTGGGAAGTTTGTGTTATATGTGCTGCTGACAAAATATGACCATGGCTTCAGTAGAGCAGCTGTTTGGTACAAATAAAGTTACAGTACTGTACATGTAATGTGACCTTGTTTGACAATTGCATCAGTTTGAAATGGAAGAGCTTGTAATCGTGTTTATATTCAAAAAAGAATAGCTGACTGTATGCTGTATGCTGAAAGGAGGACTTTAAATGTGGAAGCTTAATTTTGTTTTAAATTACAAAAGTGGTGTCCATTCCTTATTTTTGATGATTTAAATTAATGATTTTTTGTGAAATATCTCTGAAAAATGTGTCATTTCTATTTGTATGGTGTGTTTTTTATGTCTCTTGAGTATTGTGCGTTCTACTGGTTTTCTGTCGATCGATGTTCCTGTCACGAAAAAATTACAGCTTTTAAGCTCTGTAGTAGGGCAAAGCCAAATTATGAGCTATGACCAGAAACAATCGCTGTCTGATTTTCTTTTCAATACAAAAACAGCAACAGATTCAGTCATTATGTGTGCTAGCTGTTTCACACATGCACGTACACATGTCCACTGTTTCATTGCCCTGGTCTTACTGTTTTCTCGTCGATTTAATTCTGACCAAGAATTTTACTTTATAAGTTATAGGGTCTTAATGGAGGGAGAATGTACGTACCATAAAATGCAGGTTGACTGACTTTGTGAAGAGATGTTTGAGATGATTTCTTCTTCTTCTTCTGCGTTCGTGGGCTGAAACTCCCACGTTCACTCGTGTTTTTTGCACGAGTGGAATTTTACGTGTATGACCGTTTTTTTACCCCGCCATTTAGGCAGCCATGCATACGCCGTTTTCGGAGGAGTTTGAGATGATAATTCCTAAATAAGCTGAAAGTTTCTTAAAACAGAAGTTACACTGCATGTATGACTTTGTTTTGTTTTGTTTGGTTTTGGTTTTGTTTTTTTGTACTCCTGTGCGTACATCACATGAATGATAGTTGATACCTTTATGTATAAATTTAGCATACAATTTAAAAGTGAAGTGAAGGTCAAAAGTACACAATGTAAGTGTCAAATATATATATTGTTTCAGAAATGCGATGGGATGATGAAGCCAGAGTACAAGAAGTTCTCAATAGATCCACAGATCACCTCTTTCGAGATGCTGCAAGGGATTCTGGCCAAAGCCTTTGAAATCAAAAGGTGAGCATTAATGGATTAAGTGGCCTAGAATCATTTTCTGTTGCATACATGAGCTTCTGTGAATGTAAATAGAGTGTGACTGTGAGCACACACACAAACACGCAGGAAGGGGATATTGATATGCAGTCTCAACGAGATTTATCATCATTAGCATGCAAGCCTACTGTTTAAATTAAATGAGCTCTAGCTGTGCATCTGTCTGCCTGACTGACTGACTGTCTGTCTGTCTGTGTTATCTATTTGTGTATCAGTCTGCATATCCACCTGCAAGTGCTTGCATATTGCCATATCTGCTAAGGCAGCTAGACAACACAAGCATCCATGTCTCGGAACCACAGATGCCAATTATAATATTGCTAATGCACTATAACACGATTCTCTGCCAATCGCGATTGTCTACTAAATACCCCAAGGAGGCTTATTTGCAAGTGATCTTGATCTGCATGCATACTACAAGCAGACACTGTATCTGACCAGACTAAGCTTGCATGGATTATTACAGTCAGAGAGGAGGGAAAAGGGAAATTGTTAATTAGCACGTTTTGCCTTGCACGCAATGTTATTGCAAAACTAACTGTAGTTTGAGCCGGTCTTAGATAGATTTCATGTCTGTGTGTCTATTGGTATTACTGTGGAATTTGGAACTCACCTGTTAAGACACCTCCCCCACCCCCCACCCCCACCCACCGATTTAAGACTTCCTCCCTTTTAATACCCTGCTTTTTCAGATTTCCTGTTCAAATTCAGTATGCTGTCATGGAAATTGGTCAATTGTTGTGTTTTAATTGACTGGACATAACATTATCAGTAATTTAATATTCTGTTTTTTTTTGTCCAGTGACTTCACGCTCAGCTACCTGGCCAAAGATGCGGAGGGACAGGAGGTGTACCTCAGCATGCTGTCTGACTGGGACATGGATGCGGCCTTCCAGTGCGCCGCTGACCCCTGTCTCAAGCTCAAGGTTGACCTCAAGCCCTTTGACCAAGGTCAGCTTGGTGCAAAAAGTAACGTCCCCTTTACTGCCCTAGGCCTGCCTTTCTTCTTGCATTGATGTGCTCATGCTGAGAAGATTTGTGTTGGAGTGCCTTGTCTGTGTGTGTTTTGTGCATGTTTTGCGTAAGGACTCTGGTCTTCAAGTCTGACTGAATTAACTCATTCAAGGCGCGTCTAAATTTCCCCTGTGTTCCCTGCCAGCGCGCGATTTAGAGCCATTTTGAAAAAATTATAAAAAATCAACAACACAAGATAACCTTACATACCTTTATGTTTTTGCAAAGTTTGGAACTTACTCTTTTAGAAAATATATGAAACATTTGAAAGTACATACCTTTTCTTGTCTTCATATCCAGGCAAAATATCCAATTTGAAGCACACACAAAAAACTTTTTTGTTCTTGAATGAAACACCAGTACTTTTTCTCACAAAATCAAGCTGATATGCACTGTTTCAAATGTCAAGAGTGTTGCTGGGGAATCAGAGTGTTGCCGGTGAATCAGAAACAAAAATTACTGTTAAATAGACTTGAACTGGTGAGTGTCAAGCATAATCGTGGCGCGTCTAAATTGTTAAATTTCCCTGTGTTCCCTCAAATCGCACGATTTTGACCCATTTTTAAAAAAATAATAAAAATCAACAACACAAAATAACCTTACCTACCTTACATTTTTGCAAAGTTTGAAACTTGCTCTTTTAGAAAATATATGAAACATTTGAAAGAACATACCTTTTGTTGTCTGCACATCCAGTCAAACTACCTCTTTGAAGCAAAAAACAAACTAACTTTCTACGTCATGGGTTCATCATACACAATGTCATCATCGGCACTTTCATTGTCCGAATCATCACCCAAATCATCGTCCATTGGCACAAACTCGTCACCAGAATGTAAAATATCATCTCCAATATCATCATCAATAAGGTCAAGATCAGAACCGAACTGAATAACAAGTTCTAGCACTCTTTTCAAGTTACTACGTCTTGTCAGCAGAACGATCTGCCATCTTGGAAAAGTCAAAACACGTGGGTCGCACACCGTCAACAAAATCAAATTAATCCCAACAATTGAAGGGAAGGAACTTGTAGACAGATAGAAGTTCCCTTGGTCAGCAGGACCGTTTACACCGTTAAAAATTTGTGATATCCGTCGGAACTCAAGTGCAGGCACGCGGCCAACGCTAAACACAGGTGTCGGAATTCCAGTTCCGACACGCAGCGAATGAGTTAAGGGAACTTCAAGGATTCCATGTGAGCTAGAAGAGCCATGAAAATCACTAACTTCAAAATATGACAAATTTTGATTCTAAATAATAATCATAATAAATAGCTTTTATATAGTGCAAGTCCCCAAATAGCTCCAAGCATTTTATTTTGACAGTGCCAAAACATTAAAAAAACAAAAAAAAACAACATAAAAGCATACAAATTATGGAAAATTACATGTCAGCCCCCTATATAAAACTTCACAAATCTTGATTGGTGTAGATGGCATGCGCCTTTACAGTGCTATCATATCATGCAATTGACTTTACAGACGATAGAAGCTGTGTTCTTTTTTACTCTTGTTTATAAAAACATGGTACGTTTTACAGATTTTTCATTGTACATCTCTCTTGCTGTTGATAATTTTCAAGTGATTAGTCTTTTCTTTTCATAAGTTTGCAGCTACATGTATGAAGATAGCTTTTGGGACATGCTTTTTCACTTTTATTTAGTTGACAATTACTTTTTTTATTTTTCTATTTTTAATTGTAAGTTATGTTTTGTCTCTGCATGTGTTCAGCTTTAAATTTAACGTACCTAACAATTTTTTAAGCTTGAATTACTACTGTGTAGACATGACTGGCATCGATTATTTTTGTGTTCATTTGAAAGTAATTGCAGACATATATTAGTAGATGGTCAGCTCAAATATATATTTTCTGTTCAGCATTTTATTGTAAGGCCTAAAAAAAAAATAGGTGTGGTTACGGTAACCCGACTTACCCTATTTTTAGGGGCCGACCCTATAACTTTTTATTACATTTGTCAAAAAACCCAAAAAAAACCAAGAAAACGAGTGCAGAAAACGCAATGAAAGCGAAAGCGCTCGAGTCGTCATGCAGACGACAGACGATGCAAGGGAAATAACTCCCACTAAAAAGGCCCAACAGACACTTGCCATGACAAAAATGGCGGAATCTTCTTCGGTTGCGAGTGCTACACGCTTGGTTGCTCTGCTATTTAGAAAAAATTTTTTTTTTAAAAAAGCAGCGATTGCCTACCTTCCTACCCTATTTTTGTTGGCTATGTTACCTTAACCACACCTATTTTTTTTGTTGGCCTAATAGATGTTAAACTGATCAGTGAGTAAGTATTCTGTGCATGTTGAATCTTGCAACTCTGATTTCATTGTCTGATTCAGCGCCAGTTAGGAAGACATTTGAAATGAGTAAGTAAGGTTGGGATGAAGACTAGTCTGGTGGACTAAAAACCACGGAGGGTGTATATAGTCAACTGGTCCTTTTTCAGTCGAGCAAGTCGCAAGTTTAGTTTAATGCTAGGTATTGCTTTAGTTTGGTTATTGAAGTTAGATTACTTTGTTGCTTAGGGTAAAAATATAAACTTATGTTTGGAGCAAAGTCAGTTTTTAGTAAGATGTCTCTGAGACTGTGTTTGGATGTGTGTTTGGATGTGTGCATGTAAAACTAAGAGAAGTAAGTTACATATGTACGTTAAGTACTGCTTGGATATAAATTGTAATTTTTTTTATTCGGCACTCATACATTTTAAATATGAACATTTTCTCTTTTTTTTCTTCTTCTTGTTGATATTTACAGCAGTCATTGGGCGTAAGTTCACAGCCACATCTTTTCTAATTGGTTGATGGGATTTTGATTTTCTTAATGACTATGCCATTTGTATGTGGAATTAACCCATTTGATTCTTTTTAAGGTGTGGGTGTGTGTGGATGGGGAGGGTGTGCGCATGCTGGTCTTTTCAAATTCTCAGGAATTTTTCTTTTGTGATTAGTTTTTAAAGAGAGATAGGGTTAGGTTTTTCTTTCTCATTCCATCTCTCTCTATTTTTTTTTTCTCCTATTTTTTTTCAAGATTCAGTGTAAAGTGATTTTTGTTTGGTTGGTTTAGTTGACAGTATGTAAAATATGTATGAGTCTGACATGATTCACATCACCTGTATTTCTGAGGGCGGGGATGTAGCTCAGTCGGTAGCGCGCTGGATTTGTATCCAGTTGGCCGCTGTCAGCGTGAGTTCGTCCCCACGTTCGGCGAGAGATTTATTTCTCAGAGTCAACTTTGTGTGCAGACTCTCCTCGGTGTCCGAACACCCCCGTGTGTACACGCAAGCACAAGACCAAGTGCGCACGAAAAAGATCCTGTAATCCATGTCAGAGTTCGGTGGGTTATAGAAACACGAAAATACCCAGCATGCTTCCTCCAAAAGCGGCGTATGGCTGCCTAAATGGCGGGGTAAAAACGGTCATACACGTAAAAGCCGTGTGAGTTTCAGCCCATGAACGAAAAAAAAACCCACACTGTATTTCTGTACATGCACAATATTGACAGGTTGCTGGCTTTACCTATGGTACTGAGTTCTCATATTTTGGTTTATTATCATGCGGTCTTAGAAATTCCCCCCCGCGGGTTAAGGGGAAGAATTTACCCGATGCTCCCCAGCATGTCGTAAGAGGCGACTAACGGATTCTGTTTCTCCTTTTACCCTTGTTAAGTGTTTCTTGTATAGAATATAGTCAATGTTTGTAAAGATTTTAGTCAAGCAGTATGTAAGAAATGTTAAGTCCTTTGTACTGGAAACTTGCATTCTCCCAGTAAGGTAATATATTTTACTACGTTGCAAGCCCCTGGAGCAATTTTTTGATTAGTGCTTTTGTGAACAAGAAACAATTGACAAGTGGCTCTATCCCATCTCCCCTCCCCCTTTCCCCGTCGCGATATAACCTTCATGGTTGAAAACGACGTTAAACACCAAATAAAGAAAGAAAGGTCTTAGAAATGATCATGGGGGTGCTTTAGGTCTGATTGCCTGTCAGTTCTTCAATTTCATCCCTCCCTCCCTCCCTCTAGTCTCATCTCTTTATTTCCCATTTTCAGAATAAAAATGGGATGTTGACTTAGTTTAAGTTCCTCTATTGATTCTGCTACATAATTAAAGATAAGGGCCCAAACATAATGTAGATATATTGGTTGGTTGCATGCAGGCTGATAAATTGTTGGTTGGTTGCATGGCTGCCAGGCTTATTCTTTATTCTGATTTTGTAAGTCCTCAGGTGTTACTGTTTGACTATCTTATCATTAAACATTCACTTATTTTGTGCACCTGTCAAGTCCTCAGGTGTTACTGTTTGACTATTTTATCATAAAACATTCACTTATTTTGTGCACCTATGAAGTCCTCAGGTGTTACTGTTTGACTATTTTATCATAAAACATTCACTTATTTTGTGCACCTGTCAAGTCCTCAGGTGTAACTGTTTGACCATCTTATAATTAAACATTCACTTATTTGTGCACCTGTCAAGTCCTCAGGTGTTACTGTTTGACTATCTTATCATTAAACATTCACTTATTTTGTGCACCTGTCAAGTCCTCAGGTGTTACTGTTTGACTATCTTATCATTAAACATTCACTTATTTTGTGCACCTGTCAAGTCCTCAGGTGTTACTGTTTGACTATTTTATCATTAACATTCACTTATTTTGTGCACCTGTTAAGTCCTCAGGTGTTACTGTTTGATTATTTTATCATTTACATTCACTTATTTTGTGCACCTGTCAAGTCCTCAGGTGTTACTGTTTGACTATCTTATCATTAAACATTCACTTATTTTGTGCACCTGTCAAGTCCTCAGGTGTTACTGTTTGACTATCTTATCATTAAACATTCACTTATTTTGTGCACCTGTCAAGTCCTCAGGTGTTACTGTTTGACTATCTTATCATTAAACATTCACTTATTTTGTGCACCTGTCAAGTCCTCAGGTGTTACTGTTTGACTATTTTATCATTAACATTCACTTATTTTGTGCACCTGTCAAGTCATCAGGTGTTACTGTTTGACTATTTTATCATTAACATTCACTTATTTTGTGCACCTGTCAAGTCCTCAGGTGTTACTGTTTGACTATCTTATCATTAAACATTCACTTATTTTGTGCACCTGTCAAGTCCTCAGGTGTTACTCTTTGACTATGTTATCATTAACATTCACTTATTTTGTGCACCTGTCAAGTCCTCAGGTGTTACTGTTTGACTATCTTATCATTAAACATTCACTTATTTTGTGCACCTGTCAAGTCCTCAGGTGTTACTGTTTGACTATTTTATCATTAACGTTCACTTATTTTGTGCACCTGTCAAGTCATCAGGTGTTACTGTTTGACTATCTTATCATTAAACATTCACTTATTTTGTGCACCTGTCAAGTCCTCAGGTGTTACTGTTTGACTATCTTATCATTAAACATTCACTTATTTTGTGCACCTGTCAAGTCATCAGGTGTTACTGTTTGACTATCTTATCATTAACATTCAGTTATTTTGTGCACCTGTCAAGTCCTCAGGTGTTACTGTTTGACTATCTTATCATTAAACATTCACTTATTTTGTGCACCTGTCAAGTCCTCAGGTGTTACTGTTTGACTATTTTATCATTAACGTTCACTTATTTTGTGCACCTGTCAAGTCATCAGGTGTTACTGTTTGACTATCTTATCATTAAACATTCACTTATTTTGTGCACCTGTCAAGTCCTCAGGTGTTACTGTTTGACTATCTTATCATTAAACATTCACTTATTTTGTGCACCTGTCAAGTCCTCAGGTGTTACTGTTTGACTATCTTATCATTAACATTCAGTTATTTCTGTCTGTTCAGAGCTGGACGACTGGGATGTGATAGCACCGGCTGAGATCCCCCAGGCCAGGATCTCCAGTCTGTTGGACAAGAACTCCCTGCTGGGGGCCATCACCAGTAACATCTCCACACACGTGGGCAAGACCATGACCTCCATGCAGAGAGCCATGGGTGAGTGATTACACACTAGCTTTGGTCAGTGAGGGCTGAGGTGCACGACAGAGTTACCACCCACAGTGTTGGATTGGTTGAAACTGAGAAGTGTTGTGATTTCAACAAATCAGAACCCGCAGTTTGTTCTCTCCCGTTTGGGTCAGGCACCCACTTTCAGTTCGTACCCCTCAGCCCAAGGGAGCTCTGCAGAGATTTGAAATGAGTTTGCTGGTTAATTGTTGGCACAGAAATTAATTGTAGTTGTTGATAATTTGGGTACAGTAGAACCCCCCCGTGCAAGACCTCCAATTTAAAAAAAGAACAAGTCGCGTAAGACGAAAATACAACATTTAGTCAAGCTCAGTCGAACTCACAGAATGAAACTGAACGCATTGCATTTTTTCCGCAAGACCGTACACTCGTAGCATTGTCTGTCCACCGCTTGTGGCAAAGGCAGTGAAATTAACAATACTGAAAAGCGCGGTTAGCGGTTGCGCTGAGGAGGATAGCCCGCTTTTCTATATCTCTATTCTTTTTAACTCTCTGAACGTGTTTTTAATCCAAACATATCATATCTATATGTTTTTGGAATCAGGAACGGACAAGGAATAAGATGAAATTGTTTTTAAATCGATTTTGGAAATTTAATTTTAATCATAATTTTTATATTTTTAATTTTCAGAGCTTGTTTTTAATCCGAATATAACATAATTATATGTTTTTGGAATCAAAAAATGATGAACAATACGATAAACGTATTTTTGGATCGTTTAATACAAAAATAATTTTAATTACAATTTTCAGATTTTTAATGACCAAAGTCATTAATTAAATTTTAAGCCTCCAAGCTGAAATGCAATACCAAAGTCCGGCCTTCGTTGAAGATTGCTTTGCCAAAATTTCAATCAATTTGATTGAAAAATGAGGGTGTGACAGTGCCGCCTCAACTTTTACAAAATGCCGGATATGACGTTATCAAAGACATGATTTATCGAAAAATTAAAAAACATGTCCGGGGATATATTCCCAGGAACTCTCATGTCAAATTTCATAAAGATCCCAGTAGTTTAGTCTGAATCGCTCTACACACACACACAGATAGACACACACACACACACACATACACCACGACCCTCGTCTCAATTCCCCCCTCTATGTTAAAACATTCAGTCAAAACTTGACTAAATGTAAAAAGGAGTGCATTCAGTCCTAAAATGGACGCAGATTTACAGAAGGTCTGAAAATAAAATCTAAGAAAGCAATTATGGTCTTAAAAAGGGGGGTGGGGGGTCGAGGTCGAGTCTTATAGTTTTTGGGGGAGGGGGTCTTGAACAGAGGGTTTCGCTGTACACTTATCATCAGAGAAATTGCTCAAGGAATTTCAGGCTGCTATCCCCGTCCAACCACCCAGAGTTGCCTCGCATGTATGTTTTCCAAGCCCTGAGACTTTCTCCGTGAACTTGATCTTGATGGCGGTGGGATTGTCAGTTGAATAGAAACAGCAAATAATTGGATAGAGACATAAATGAGTATGACAGTAAGTAGACTACGGAATCTCTGTTGTCCAGGTTTCAGGCAGTCTGATGACTCTTTCAAGCCACTAAAGCCACCGATGTCTGACATGGAGTTTCACAACTACCTGGATTCCGCAGGGTTCATGGTCAAACCCAGTGAGTTCCGTCTCAGCATTTATCAGGGCGGCATCGAGGGATCTCTGCGACGAGTTGCGTGGCGCCATCTGCTAAACATATTCCCTGAGAACATGTCTGGTCGAGAGCGCTTTGACTATTTGAAGCGAAAAGAAAAGGTAAGTTCTTTGTCCTAAATTTAAAAACAAGAGTTTTTGATGACTGAAAAGATTGTGCACTATCTGATTGTTGTACTAAAATTTCACTGGAAAAGGTACTAAGATTTCACCGGAAAAAGTATTCATAATTCTTTTTTCACATCATTTATGAAAGTACTAGCTGACAAGTCTGATTGACTTAAGGTGAAAATAACAGGGTAATGGGGGTAAAATAAAAGAATGAAATTTGTAACAATAGGGACATGAACTCAAGTGAATGCTTATATTACGTGCCCCACGCAGTTGGAGAATGACACAAGCCAGAGGATTTGCTGCTCATGTTTGCTAAAAGGGAAAGGTATTAAAAGATAAGATTGAGTGCAAAGCAATTTTCACAAAAAATGCTGTAAATAACAACTGGGATAGGCTATAATGCGATGAATATTTGTAAAAAGAAATATTTAAAATTATTAATAGAAAGTACTTTCAGAAATCGAAAGAAAAGATTGAATACAGTCCAATTTGATAAGGAAATACTATTTTTATATTTAGTCAAATTTTGACTAAATATTTTAACATCGAGGGGGAATCGAAACGAGGGTCGTGGTGTATGTGCGTGCGTGTGTGCGTGTGTGTGTATGTGTGTGTGTAGAGCGATTCAGACTAAACTACTGGACTGATCTTTATGAAATTTGACATGAGAGTTCCTGGGTGTGAAATCTCCATACGTTTTTTTCATTTTTTGGATAAATGTCTTTGATGACGTCATATCCGGCTTTTCGTGAAAGTTGAGGCGGCACTGTCACGCCCTCATTTTTCAACCAAATTGGTTGAAATTTTGGTCAAGTAATCTTCGACGAAGCCCGGACTTCGGTATTGCATTTCAGCTTGGTGGCTTAAAAATTAATTAATGACTTTGGTCATTAAAAATCTGAAAATTGTAAAAAAAAAATAAAAATTTATAAAACGATCCAAATTTACGTTTATCTTATTCTCCATTATTTGCTGATTCCAAAAACATATAAATATGTTATATTCGGATTAAAAACAAGCTCTGAAAATTAAATATATAAAAATTATTATCAAAATTAAATTGTCCAAATCAATTTAAAAACACTTTCATCTTATTCCTTGTCGGTTCCTGATTCCAAAAACATATAGATATGATATGTTTGGATTAAAAACACGCTCAGAAAGTTAAAACAAAGATCGGTACAGAAAAGCGTGCTATCCTTCTTAGCGCAACTACTACCCCGCTCTTCTTGTCAATTTCACTGCCTTTGCCATGAGCGGTGGACTGACGATGCTACGAGTATACGGTCTTGCTGAAAAATGGCTTTGCGTTCAGTTTCATTCTGTGAGTTCGACAGCTACTTGACTAAATATTGTATTTTCGCCTTACGCGACTTGTTTTGTTTTGAGTTTGGGCATAAAAGAAAGTATTATCGACATACCTTAAAGTTTTCTTGGAGCATCTTCATGAGTCAGCATATCTCAAATTATGAGCATTAAGTTGTTTTTATTGTGTGGGTTTTTTTTTTGGGGGGGGGGAGGGGGGGGGGGTTGACATGCGAAAGATTAGACCATCTAATATGTCTGTAAGGCCAAAGAGGCTGATTTCTATACATGGACATTCTGTGGCAATTATGCAGGAATACTACTCGCTGCGAGATGAGTGGAAGGAGCGTTTTGCTGGAGGATCCACAACGGAAGAGGTGAAGTATGTGGCCTCCATGGTGAAGAAAGACGTTATGAGGACCGACAGGTCTCACCGTCTGTACGCTGGTAGTGACGACAACAAGAACGTTCTCAGCCTCTTCCACATCCTGGTCACTTACGCCCTGACGCACCCTGATGTTTCTTATTGCCAGGTTAGTGGTGCTGCGGTTTTGACTTTTGGTCCTGTTTTTATTCAGTTGCAAGTTGGCTTTTGCTGTTGTTTCCTGGTCAAACAAAAGATTTGCCATTTTTGTGATAGATTTGCCTTTTTTTTTTTAATTGTCTTTTTTTTTATTGATCTGTATGTACTATATACTGCAGCTGTTGTCTTTTACATAACTTGTCTTATTTATGACTGTATAATGCCAGTCACCATCTATATATATATATACGACTTGTGTCTGTCTGTGTGTGTGTGTGTGTGTGTGTGTGTGTGTGTGTGCGCGATGCACGGCCAAAGTTCTCGATGGATCTGCTTCAAATTTGGTGGGCATATTCAGGTACACCCGGGACAGGACACAACCTGGTCGATATTTCAACACGTGCTCTCAGCGCGCAGCGCTGAACCGATTTTGGTTCCACCTCAGCTACCCGGGCCCCCATACCGACACACCAAAGCCAAAGTTCTCGGTGGATCTTTTTCAAATTTGGACACCGTATTCAGCTACACCCCGGACACAATATCATCGATGAGATATTTCAACACGTGCTCTCAGCGCGCAGCGCTGAACCGATTTTGGTTTTTCTGTTCATTTCACCATTCCCAGTAACTCTTCCTTATCTTCTCCAGTGTTTTGCGTTTATCTCCCTTCCTTCGTGTGGCTTCAATCCATATTCCCGTTTCAGTCTACGTTACTATTTTTAGAATGTCACTGCGCTCTCCAGAACGCTTCCCTTGCACCCGTAAGTTGTTCTTACTGTCAAAGTGAAAACGTCGAATCAATTTATAGCCACGCGAAAAATACACTGTCACCTATCTCTATATATTTATAGATATAGATATACATATATATATATACGGCTTCTCTGTGTGTGTGTGTGTTTGTGTGTGTGTGTAAGCAACACCTGTGGATTATTGAGTTCTGTTTGTGATGGGGTCTAGCGGCTTTTGTCAGTCTGTATGTTCTGGCATTTGAGAAACCACAACAGATAATATAGGGCTAAGAAATAAGCTCTAAAATTCTCAATCCCGTTTGACAGGACTTCGCCTTCAAAGGTGATTGTGGTGAACCGCCACGCTGTCTGCCTCTGTCTCGCGATTCACCCCGGCGAAGCCGGGTATTCCGCTAGTGTTCAATATGTCACTTCTAGTAGCCTGACTTCTTTAGTCAGTGTTTTCTTTTAAGCTTTAAGCAGTGTATGGGCTTAAATTAAAGAGACATACAGGTGTCTGTTTGATTTTGATAGGTATGGTGTGCTAAGGTGGAAACGGTTTGAATACCTGTTTTGTTGATGTGGCCTCTAACGTAGTCATAAAATTAAGTTTCTCTTTTCCATCTGAGTTGTTCTTCAGTACTGGTGACAGAAAGGGGAAAAAGTTGTCAAAATTCAAATCTCTAGTTTTGTTTTTGAAATATAGCTTTTCATCAAGCAGAAATACTGTAGTATCTGATGTACATAAGAAAAAATCACTGGTTCACATGGTTCTTACATAATCTAACTTTTAAAGCTGGTTTTTGTGTGTCTGTGTGTATGTTTGTATGATGACGATAGGACCCGAAACGGCTGCACGGACTGAGACAGGAATTGCAGAGAATGTTCTTTGCCACTCGAGTCGTGTCATAGGGTACTTTTGGAATAGTAAATTTGAAAGGATTCTTTAAAAAACGGCGGAAAACATTATATACCCTGTGAGCTATCAAGGATCCTCACCGTCTGGGCTGTCGAAACACAGTCTAGTTAAAAGACGTTTTCAAAAGATACACTCGAAGCACTAATTGTGGCGAAGTTATGTTGCCAAATCATCAAAGATCAACATTTCACTACACGGATCGATGCACACAGTCGAAATAGATGTGACTTTCACACGACCGAAGACTACTTACTAGCAGACTAGCAGACGACAAGATCTAAATATCTAGATCAGTGTAAGAGCAATCCGTTGAAGAACAGTTACTCCGCTTATTCGTCTTCAGTTAAGCTTATTTCCCCTGCCATAAGTTTCCTTGCAGATCTGCAGTCGCGTAGTGAAATGAACTAGTGTCATCGGAAGATTCTTCTCAGTCAATGATCAAAGCACAGTAAGTTCTATGCTGACAAAAGTCACTTTAGGAAAACACGACCATTGACTTCATTTATGAGCCCAAAGGTAACATTATAAACAAGAATGTACGCATTTGACATTAAATGAAACATTCATAGACAGTTTCCAACTCACCAGATCTGCCAAAGAGCTGTCATTCGTGAAAAAAACGATGATTTTAATCAGACAGGTATCGGAAACAATCTCTTGGTCACCTGCGTTATTCCTTCCGAGGCGACGGGACGGCGCCACATTTGTTTGTTTATGGCTATTTATCGCGAAACAACACAGTTGAAATTTGTGTGTAAAATACCACAAATGTGTGGTGAATCAGTTCGTCATCTGCGTTTCGATGGTAATTCAGTCAGATTGGAGTTACTTTGAATCGAAGGCGAGGGTAACCTGCGTTATTTGTGTGACAGCGTGAACAAATTTGATTGCAATATTTTATACAGAAAGTAAATTTCAATGATTCTGGCTCAGACTTGTAGATCTGTTATGCAGTGTTTTGGTAGTGTATTTGCTTTTCTGCTATGAAGCTCATTTGGAGTGATACGCTGATCGAAGTGGGGTACCCTATGTGTGACATCAGCCGTATGCAGATTACGCCTCAGAACAATCTCGCATTTCACAAAGACAACAATAATTTGCAACATTTCAAGAACTGCATCAGTTTTATTAGATACTATTGCAACAAAAACAGCACAAACACGACTATTATCAACAACACAGAACGGGAGGCAAGTCTTCAAAGACACACCAAGTGTGCGTTCCCGTTTTTGGACGCCATTTTTGCTAGCATTTTCACAGTACATCTTAATATTTCCAGATCTTTTGAATGATTTTGGTATTTTCTTTGATTGTGCCGATTCTCCTATCTCTCTGGCATGTACTGGGTGCTTTGTGACCAGTTTCTCCCCTAGACTGTATTGAACAATGCGTCCGTGTGAGCTGACCCCCACTTGTGACCAGTAGCAAAGAACAACTCATCTACAATGTAGCTGATGCCCTGCAGATCCTACACAACGACTTCAAATGTTTCAGTAGGCTGAAGTACTCTATCACGAAAAATGCTTCCCTGACTTCAAATTTTTCAGTACGCTGAAGAACTCTTTCACGAAAAATGCTTCCCTCTCTCTTCAGGGCATGAGCGACCTTGCCTCCCCGCTTCTAGTGATTCAGAAAGACGAAGCCCAGGCCTACATCTGTTTCTGCAGCCTCATGAGTCGACTGCGCGGCAACTTCTCCCCCGATGGGTCGGCCATGATGACCCAGTTTCGCCACCTGGCCGAGCTGTTGCAGGTGAATGACCCTGCATTCTACGAGTACCTGCAAGGGATCAACGCTCACGACCTGTTCTTCTGTTACCGGTGGCTTCTGCTTCAGCTGAAGAGAGAGTTCCCCTTTGAGGATGCTCTGTACATGTTGGAGGTAAGAGTGGTGTGTGTGTGTGTGTGATTATAATGGAGGAGGCTGTGTGAGTAGGTCTGTAGATATTGTTTGGAGGAAGGGTCAGCTCATTGAAGAATTGGAGAAAAAGATTAGTTAGCCTTTGTGGTACATGTATAATACACTGGAGGTACATGTGTGTGTGTGTGTGTGTGTGTATCTATATGAATATGCTTATAGAGAAAACCGTGTCCATTCTAAAGCACTTGAGAAAGCTTATCATCCATGAACATGCTAAAATGTAGATACTTCACTTGTCTGACACAGAAGCAGAATTCTTCAGAGAACTGCCTGGTGCCTGATTTGTGAGTTTAAAGTTGCTGGTTTTTTTTTCATGTTTGTTTTTACATTTAGTCAAGTTTTGACTAAATGTTTTAACATAGAGGGGGAATCGAGTCGAGGGTCGTGGTGTATGTGTGTGTGTGTGTGTGTGTCTGTCTGTGTTTGTGTGTGTGTAGAGCGATTCAGACCAAACTACTGGACCGATCTTTATGAAATTTGACATGAGAGTTCCTGGGAATGATATCCCCGGACGTTTTTTTCTTTTTTTCGATAAATACTTTTGATGACGTCATATCCGGCTTTTTGTAAAAGTTGAGGCGGCACTGTCACACCCTCATTTTTCAATCAAATTGATTGAAATTTTTGTAAAGCAATCTTCGACGAAGGCCGGACTTCGGTATTGCATTTCAGCTTGGTGGCTTAAAAATTGATTAATGACTTTGGCCATTAAAAATCTGAAAATTGTAATAAATTTTGTTTTTATATAAAACGATCCAAATTTACGTTCATCTTATTTTACATCATTTCCTGATTCCAAAAACATATAAATATGTTATATTTGGATTAAAAACAAGCTCTGAAAATTAAAAATATAAAAATTATGATCAAAATAAAATTTCCGAAATCGATTTAAAAACAATTTCATCTTATTCCTTGTGGGTTCCTGATTCCAAAAACATATATAGATATGATATGTTTGGATTAAAAACACGCTCAGAAAGTTAAAATGAAGAGAGGTACAGAAAAGCGTGCTATGCAGCACAGCGAAACCACTACCGCGCTGAACAGGCTCGTCAGTTTCACTCCGTTATGCACAAGCGGCGGACTATGGTCATTGTGAAAAAATGCAGTGCGTTCAGTTTCATTCTGTGAGTTCCACAGCTTGACTAAATGTAGTAATTTTGCCTTACGCGACTTGTTCGATTTTATCTTGAACTTTGTGTAATTGGTCAGGTGATGTGGAGCACCCTACCCCCAACCCCACCCGAAACAGACCTGCCCCTTGTGGACCCGGACTACAACGTCAAGCTGCTCTCCTCCTCCCCCTGCTCCCCCACCTTCTCCTTCCAGCAGTCCGTCTACGCCAAGCTGCTCGCCATGCGCTGCTCAAACCGAGCCCGAGACCTCCCCCTCCCTGTTTCCAACGCCAGTGATCCCCCTACAACAGCACTGCCTGTTCAGCAGCCTGCAACCTCCCAAGGCACCATGTTTGACGTCTCCCCGGCTGATGACGATCGGGGGTTGGACTATCCTCAGATTGATGACATCATGACCAGATCGTTGCAGCAGCGGTCAAACAGCATTGACCAGGTCCTGCAGGATTGCGGCAGCGGCAACAACAGTCTGACCGTCCCTCCGCAGGAGTACATTCGCCCGCAGGACGGCGCGAAAGACTCTCCCTCTCACAGGCCAAAAAGGAGCAGCAGAAACTCCTCCCCTTCTCGTCGAAGAGGGAGGGGTAGTAACAATTCCTCCCCTACGCGTGGGCAGGAGAGAGGTAGCAACAAGTCTAGCCCAATTCGTGTTCAGCAGAACGGTTCTAAAAGTGACAGCTGCAGACTGAATGGAGAACTGTGTGAGGAGAATTCTGTGTCCGGTCAAGGTGATCGCATGCATGAAAATGTGGACAGGTTGCCTTCAAACCACAGGTCGTGTCCTCCTGAAGCATATGCGGCTTCCGATTCTTATCTGAACCAGGATGGCGTGTGTCCTACGGGCGCTTGCCTAATTCCGGACTGTGCTGTATCTGTAAGTCGGGACGTTGCAGAGAGTGCGGAAACGAACAGTAGCTATGCAAATATCAGTATTGAGGTCGGAACGGCTGATCTTTCCAACGATGTAGGCCCCATCCCCCGTAAACCATCAGTTCAGGAGGGTGATAAGGAAATGCAGTTCAGTCTGTCCTTGGAATCGAACCCTGCCAGCCCTGGCTCCGACAGTGACCCGGTGAAGAAAGAAGGAGGGGCAGAGGATGAGGGGTATTCCGGTTTCTTCGGCAGCATGAAGAAGCTTCTCGCCTCGCCCAAAAAGCGACCGGCCGACATCTTCATTCCTCGCGAAATCTCCTCCAATCAAAACTCCTGTTCCACGAACACCAGTTCCAGAGAACCTACAGCCGGAGAGGGGAATCTCCGTCGCGGCCACTCCGACTCCGGCGTGTCAGAAGGGGGAGTGGAGGGCGAACAGGCTTCCGGCAGTTGGCCCACTGGCCTTCTCCAAGCCCCCAAGCCCCGCCCCCCACCTCCTTCCATAACCCTCCCCCCTCCCCAGGAATTTGGAAACGGCAATCCATTCCTGATGTTCCTGTGCTTCACCCTTCTGCTGCAACATCGCGAGCAGATCATGCGTACTGGGATGGACTACGAGGATGTGGCCATGTTCTTTGACAAGATGGTGCGCAAGCACAACGTTCATAAAGTTCTCTCCCAGGCCAGGGAACTGTATACCGATTACCTTCGCGCACAGCAAGCCCTGGCTGAGCGGAAAGCCAACGATGATTATGGCCTCAGTGTATAAGTCAGCGATGAGTATAAATTCTGTGTAAAATTTAAAAAGCAAGGACTTTTAAGTCCTTCCTCTTCAAAGGTACAGTTGTGCATGGACTCAGCTCATATCTCAGAGCTGAAGGATTTCACTGCATATTGCTTTCTTGCAGAAAAACAACAACCTCTGTGCAGGCTAGCTTTGTGTCCAACAAGCCATCGCTGAGCAAGAACAAGTGATGAGTATGGTCTGAGGGAATAACCGAGGTCCTCACTTATGGGGAGCACAGTGCTGAGCAGAGAGCAGACCATGAGTTTAATTAAGGAGGGTGTAATTAAGTTACTGTAACTCAGAGAGTAAGGCCCGAAAGCATTCTCCGCTGAAAAAACTTTGTACATGCTAGCTGAGGCAGAATGCAAGCAAATTTACAGAGCAGCATCCAGCTGAGCTACAAAACAGCGTTCCCATCAAAGTGAATCTGCTTTGATCAGAGCTGGACTCAAAGTGTAAAGGCGATCATCAAGAAGAAGAATCTGCTTTGATCACATGCAGCTAGCTTTCGCTGAGCATAAAACAAATCCACAGCATCAGCAGATAGATGCGGGAGTTTTTGTTGTTGGTTGTACTGCAGCATTGTAGAAAAAAAAAGACAATGGAGACATGATGGTTATCAATTCTTCTTCTTCTTCTTCTTCAGCGTTCCAGAAATTCTGGTGACGTGTGAGCTCGTTTGCCCATTTGGGTTCCCCAAACTATACTCTGAGAGCATAGTCAGCTTCACTCCGCTTTCGTTGGGTAGGCATGCTGGGTATTTTCCTGTTTCCATAACCCACATGAACTCCAACATGGATTACAGGATCTTTTCCGTGCGCACTTGGTCTTGTGCTTGCGTGTACACACGAAGGGGGTTAAGTCACTATAGCAGGTCTGCACATAAGTTGACCTGGGAGATCGGAAAAATCTCCACTCTTAACCCACCAGGCGGCAGCGACCGCGATTCGAACTCACGACCTCCCGATAAGGAGGCCGACGTCTTACCACTGCGCCACTTCGCCCGTCAGTTATCAATTCAATGTGTGGGAGAGGAAGAGAGTTTCAACTGTGTTCATTGGAAGTGCCATGATGCCATTGACATGTCCCTCAAGTTTTACTTTATGTCCTGTGGACAAAGCGAGACTTGTTTTACAAGACTTACTGACCAGTATCAGCTCAATGGGCATGCATGCGACTCGCTGAAGCGGAGATCTTGCTGCTATGCTCACAGATTTATCTCATCGACTAGATAACAGAGTGAGACGTCATCCTGCCTTTACTGAGATGGCTCCAGCAAAGTCAGGCATTACCTTAACCTACCAAGGAAGTGCATAATTAGTATAGTGGAACCACCCTTTTAAGACCCCCCAATTTAATACTCCCACCTTTTTAAGACCTTGTTTTCTCAGACTCTGTGTTCTTATCCTCTGTAAAATTACCCCCAGATAAAGACTCCCTCCTTTTTAAGACCTGATTTTCTAAGATTTTTGGAGGTCTCAGAAGAGGGATTCCACTGTACTTGCAATTTGTGTACAAGAAGACAGTGATGTACTGTACGAAAGTGATTCTGATCATTCCTGCTGTACTACCAGCTAAATGGTGAGACATTGTGACTGCGCACAGCTGCCCAGGGCCGGATCTGGGGGGGAGGTTCCTGGGGTTCCGGAACCCCCCCCCCCCCCCCCCCTGGCCATCCAATATACCTCTCAGAGAAAAAAAAATGTGGACTTTGGACCCCTGCCTTCAGTTGGAACCCCCCCCCCCCTCAAACGAACTTGGTCCGGCCTTGCTGCCTGACTGCCAGCATTAAGAAAACACTACCAGAAGGCTGGGATTTATTTTTAGGGCGTTTACCTGCTGCCAGGTGTACTTGTGAGATTGACTGGAGCACCATGAAACTGAATTATCTTCTTCTTTGTTCATGGGCTTAGACTCCCACGTTTACTCATGGTTTTAGCACGAGTGGATTTGTACGTGTATGACTGTTTTTACCCCGCCATTCAGGCAGCATACGCCGATTTCGGGGGAAGGCATGCTGGGTATTTTTGTGTTTCTATAACCCACCGAACTCTAACATGGATTACAGGATCTTTTCCTTGCGCACTTGGTCTTCTGCATGTGTGTACACACGAAGGGGGTTATTAGTCACTAGCAGGTCTGCACATAAGTTGACCTGGGAGATCGGACAAATTTCTACTCTTAACCCACCAGGCGGTAGCAACCGGGATTCGAACTCACGACCTCCCGATTAGGAGGCCGATGTCTTACCACCACGCCACTGCGCCCGTCGAAATGATCAAAAGGAAAGCTAACAAGCTCATGTAGGCTTGCACGTCTCGGTATATGAAATAGAAGTTTGGAGCATAAACTGATGTAACTTACAGCTGTGAGCTGAACTAAACTGGAAAGCTGACAACTAGCAGTAGCATACAGGTATGTACTCTGCTAAAATAAGGAATTAATTAAGAAAAATAGTAGATATGCGGCTTACTATGTGAGCTGAACTATGCAGGAAAGCTTACAGAAATTATTTACTCTTTTTAGTAGCCACAAAGCAATTATTTACTCTTTTTTGTAGCCACAAAGCCATTATTTACTCTTTTTTGTAGCCAAGCTACACAAAAGCCATTACAATCAGTGAGTTTTCAGTGCATTGAGACAATTTTATCACAATAAGACTGCTGAACATCTTCATTTGAACATCTTATTGAGTCTCTATTGTTAAGCATGTCCATTTGAGCATGGTTAAAGCTGTTGCTCAAAGTCAAATGTCGTTCTAGTGATCAGCTTAGCTAGCTTACAACCGAGTTAAGCTTACAACAGAGTTTAAGCTTACAACAGAGTTTATTGAGCTTACAACTGAGTTAATTAAATTGATTAGAAAGAATGTGAATTTTAGCTGTAATAACTGGGATGCGTGAATGGCTTGTGCTGTATGTGTAATGACATTAGATTATTGGATGGGTGTAGCAGTCACTTGTGCCATGTGATACCTGACGAGTTTCTGATATTTTAATCTAATTAAGTTCCTTCCTTTATTGTGATTGCATGAAGAAGCTGATATGCAATTGGAATTCCTAAACTTCATTGACATTGTCGAGTCTCCAACAGAATGATCTGTTAATATACAGCTATATCTGCTTATTGTGATATGAAAGACAGAATAATCGTTTTCTTTTTGCTCAAATAAGAGGACGGAGTAGTGAGCAACTTCAGTGGAAACCCCATTTTGAAAATTCCAAAAATCTGGAAAAAAAATCTAGGTTTTTAAAAAAAGAAAAAGGAGGGGGGGGTGGGGGGGGGTGTCTTAAAATGGAGGTAGATGTAAAATGATAGAGGTTTATGAACAGAAAATCTGAGAAAAAAACATCCGGAGTCTGAAAAGACTGGTTCCACTGTGCACACTCTGACACTGTTTATGACTGAACGTTTGTGTAATTGATGGGCACCTGTGCAATATATATAATACTATCAATATCTATCAAGATGATAATTATGGACATAGCAGTTCACTCCAACATTTCTGATGATGACATTGATGCTCTTAAAGACAATGCACTTAATTTGCCTGTGAATATTCATACAGTTACACACCGTCAAAATGGCTGTTATTAAAAATATTGCTTTCATTTATTGTAATGTATTTTCTACTTACAGATTTGTTAGTCAAGTTATTAAGGCGTGTGAGTTTGCTACCCCCCGCGGGTTAGGGGGAAGAATTTACCCGATGCTCCCCAGCATGTCGTAAGAGGCGACTAACAGATTCTGTTTCTCCTTTTACCCTTGTTAATTGTTTCTTGTATAGAATATAGTCAATTTTTGTAAAGATTTTAGTCAAGCAGTATGTAAGAAATGTTAAGTCCTTTGTACTGGAAACTTGCATTCTCCCAGTAAGGTAATATATTGTACTACGTTGCAAGCCCCTGGAGCAAATTTTTGATTAGTGCTTTTGTGAACAAGAAACCATTGACAAGTTGCTCTATCCCATCTCCCCCCTTTCCCCGTCGCGATATAACCTTCGTGGTTGAAAACGACGTTAAACACCAAATAAAGAAAAAGAAAGAAAGAAAAGAAAGTGTGAGTTTGCATGTTGTAAATGTAGTAGTGCATGTATACGCAACTAGATAGAAATCCAACCATTAGACAAGTACGTTGTACAGTAAATGATGTAATGATATTTATGGATTTATACTGAACAGAGATGGCAGTGTAATGCTGTCGGTTTTTATCATTTTGCATTGATCAGCTGTGGACACTGTATGTTACACATGTATTTGAATTTTCACTGTGTGTGGGAGAGTTTGTAACTACCATACACGTAATACCGATGGAAAACTATGGCCTTTCTCAATACATGTACATTGTGACCACACTTTTGCATTCATTGTTTGCTTCAAATTGGTTTTTAACATCCAAGCCAAATTTTGTGTTTATATATTATGGTTATATTTGATTTTACTCTTCATTGGAAAAGAAACGGTATCTTATCTAAGTCATTAAATTAAACTGTTAGTGTTAGTGGTAAGGGTTGACTTGGTGTACCAACATTGCGGGATTCGCACTCAACAACGGACTGGACATCTAGACGCATGGCCGGGAACGCAGAAGAAGAAGAAGAAGGTGTACCAACTTACACATTTGCATGTTCTGTAAATATTATTTTTGTTTTGTGTCATTTGGCCATTTTACTGATATTCATGCATAAAAGTTTGCAAAAGAAGTGTTCACAGGCACATGTGCATTTACCTGTGTGTGTGTGTGTGTGTGTAATCTCTGCGAACACATGCTTTACATCAGAGATCGAGCTTATGTGAATGCTCATGTCTTGTGTTCATGCATTCATAAGAGAAATATTCATAGGGATTGAGGATTCATCCACGGCGTTTTGTGATCATTATTGTAAAACTTTGTGTATGCAGCATCCTTTTCACTTCATTGAGAATTCTGCCTACGTATCACAACAGTTGTTTTCAGTACATGTGTTAATATTCTTGCTATATGTCTCAAAAATGAAACCCATGCACTTTCTTGATGGTTTCGCTATTTCAATGTGTTCCTAAATATCTGAAGTTATTGAGTCACAAAGGTAACCTCCAGATTTTATCGTAACAATAGAGCTTGGTAGAACATAATTATTAAAGACAGGTTTCAGTTTGTGGAGTTGCCTTTAAAGTGATGTCAGTAAGAAATCTCAGATGGTACATTGTACTGATCGACTTAATTTTCCATGAATACTGCGCAAGTAAAACAGTGCTTATGGTGTTTATCTGGCAAGCCTTTGGATCTTTTAAGAACTTTTTAACAATGGGGGATCATTAATATTTACAGGTAGTTATCTGTTGTATATCCATAATTGGTATATGAAACTCTTGACCGGGATGTAAACACTTATATGCGTGTAAACTGTTAATAGTTTTCAGAGCTTTCATTTGCAGCTTAACAGTGTTTGGCATATATATATGTGTGTGATATCACATTTCTGTTTGTTAGTCCCGTTTTGTTCAGCATTATTTCTTTTTAAATGTGTTCTGACTTTTGGTGGCGTAAATTGTGTGTACTTTTGTTGTTGTTGAAAGTTCAAGTCTAGTCACAGGAAAAGATGCAATGAAGGTTCTACATGTATCGACTTTTGACAAATCATGCATAAAGTGAAGTTTCCTATTTTGGCTCCCTTTAGAGTTCTGAATGTCTTCACCAATAAGATTATGGCGTTCACTGGAAGCTTAACAGCTGTGTGCAGAATTGTCAGACCAGGTTGGCGTGCTGCAATGTGGAGTAAGAAGGTTCAATGTGCAATGATCATGAGATGAATTTATTCTGACCACTTTTGCTTTCTGGGGGCATTATTTGCTTTTGCAAGTATTTTGTGATAATTTTTGCATTCCATTGCCGTCACATTTTATGTCATACTTAATTTGTCTTTGTTTGGCTATGTCTTTGAAATTGGAGTCTACCCCCCGCGGGTTAGGGGGAAGAATTTACCCGATGCTCCCCAGCATGTCGTAAGAGGCGACTGGAAAGAATTGGAGTCTGCAAAAATGATACGCTATGATTTACTTGAAGATCAGCTCGATAGCAGGTAAAACATTTCCAGTATGAAATGCTTTGACTTTTAGTACAGCCACTCCCCCGACTTATCTTGTTAATACATGTAAAAACACTGGAGACTTCTTAATCACCCCCTTCTCGTAAGGGGTCATTTCTGCTTACTTTGTGTTTTATTGTGAACATTCCAGTTCCAGACGTGAATTACAAGATTAATAACTTTTAAAGTCACTTGACGGGGAGTGATATATATCAAAGTTATCCTTGAGATTTTAAATCTCAATTTTGGTATTTTAACTTCAGTAGGGACAATATGTAATGGGTTTTGTTCGGTGAACTTCTGCAAACCAACTAAATTTAATCAACCTCATTTCTCTTTCCCTGCTTTTTTGTTTTTATTGTATTCAATCTTAATGTAATTGTTGACTAATTGTAGTGTTATAGAAACCAAGAAAAGATCACTATCTACAGGGATGTCTTACCGTGACAGTAATTCATGCAAATGATATGTTGCCAAAATAAAGGTGCAGTGGTTTTATTTTTTTTCAACTTTCTTCTTCTGTTTTATGATTCCCATATATGGTAATGATCTGAACTCCCGTAATGTCTGAATGTCTGTATGAAGTGCAAGAAATCATACAACTTGTGCCATGTAAGCCACACATTGTCTGCAAGATTTAGTTTTTTCGTTTTCAACTTACACATGTCTGACTGGATTGTGGGCCCTTCAAGATTTGTTTCCAACACACAGTGTATGTTCTGTGGTTTCTAACATTTTGTTTAATATCAAAGTTGTTGTTTTTGGATTTTTTTGGTTTTTTGTGTGAATATTATGTTGTGTCTAAAATGTGTATTAGACACACACAAAAAATGTGACAATGCAATCCATTCATAAGTCAATTTAAAACAAGTCGCGTAAGGCGAAAATACAACATTTAGTCAAGCTGTCGAACTCACAGAATGAAACTGAACGCAATGCAATTTTTCAGCAAGACCGTATACTCGTAGCATCGTCAGTCCACCGCTCGTGGCAAAGGCAGTGAAATTGACAAGAAGAGCGGGGTAGTAGTTGCGCTGAGAAGGATAGCACGCTTTTCTGTACCTCTCGTCGTTTTAACTTTCTGAGCGTGTTTTTAATCCAAACATATCATATCTATATGTTTTTGGAATCAGGAACCGACAAGGAATAAGATGAAAGTGTTTTTAAATTGATTTCGAAAATTTAATTTTGATCATAATTTTGATATTTTTAATTTTCAGAGCTTGTTTTTAATCCAAATATAACATATTTATATGTTTTTGGAATCAGAAAATGATGAAGAATAAGATGAACGTAAATTTGGATCGTTTTATAAAAAAAAATTTTTTTTTACAATTTTCAGATTTTTAATGACCAAAGTCATTAATTAATTTTTAAGCCACCAAGCTGAAATGCAATACCGAAGTCCGGCCTTTGTTGAAGATTGCTTGGCCAAAATTTCAATCAATTTGATTGAAAAATGAGGGTGTGACAGTGCCGCCTCAACTTTTACAAAAAGCCGGATATGACGTCATCAAAGGTTTTTATGGAAAAAAAGAAAAAACGTCCGCGGATATCATTCCCAGGAACTCTCATGTAAAATTTCATAAAGATCGGTCCAGTAGTTTGGTCTGAATCGCTCTACACACACACACGCACAGACACACACACACACACATACACCACGACCCTCGTCTCGATTCCCCCTCTATGTTAAAACATTTAGTCAAAACTTGACTAAATGTAAAAAGTAGGTATGATGAATTGTGGAAATAACTCTGGTTAAGTTTTTATGGGCAGCAAAGGGTTGCCTTTCCTTGGAAAAAAGAGGGATAACAAAACCACGTGACAAAATAGGCCAATCATTATTGAGTTGCGTGTCTTGCACATGCTTGCCGACAACGTTTAGCAACCCTCCGCTCGCCAGTGGTTGGCGTACAATGTCACGTGGCTTTGTTTGCCTTCTTTTTTTCCCCAAGCAAAAGTTATTTCCGAATATCTTCTATTGAAAAAAATCGTTTGTGAAGCAAATCTCATTTAAATAAATATGCCAGAGCATTTTACGTTTGAGGTTTACAAGTGTCAGTCAGCATCAATGATACTACAATGGAACTCCTCTCTTAAACCCCTCCTGTTTGTTTGTTCGTTCATGGGCTGAAACTCCCACGGCTTTTACGTGTATGACCGTTTTTACCCCGCCATTTAGGCAGGCATACGCCGCTTTCGGAGGAAGCATGCTGGGTATTTTCGTGTTTCTATAACCCACCGAACTCGGACATGGATTACAGGATCTTTTTCGTGCGCACTTGGTCTTGTACTTGCGTGTACACACAGGGGGTGTTCGGACACCGAGGAGAGTCTGCACACAAAGTTGACTCTGAGAAATAAATCTCTCGCCGAACGTGGGGACGAACTCATGCTGACAGCGGCCAACTGGATACAAATCCAGGGCGCTACCGACTGAGCTACATCCCCCCTCCTGTTAAGACCCTAGTTTTCCAGATTTTCCAATAACAACTTCCTTACATTGTACATGTGCCTCCATTTTAAAACTCCCTCCCTTTTTAAACCCGATTTTGTGTGTGTTGTTTTTAGGTCTTAAAGGGTTTGTTTGTGTGTGTTGTTTTTAGGTCTTAAAGGGTTTGTTTGTGTGTGTTGTTTTTAGGTCTTAAAGGGTTTGTTTTTGTTGTTGTTCTTAGGTCTTAAAGGGTTTGTTTGTGTGTGTTGTTTTTAGGTCTTAAAGGGTTTGTTTTTGACTGTAATACCGAAGCTGTTTCACTCACATACTCACATTCTAGTCTTAAAGGTGGTCGTCTACATTTTTGCTTTTTTTCAATAATCTTATGGTTAGATTTCGCTAAAAAGTTATGTCAGATGATGAATGAACCATGGGGAAAAAAGTTATAGAAAAAAAAATATATGTAAAATTTTTTTTATATTTGGGTAGCGTGACTCACGCTTCCAATATTTTGTTTTCTGTTTGCTGAGAACATGTGCTTTGCCTAAAAATACTGACCAATCAAATTCATGTCACTATGCTTATAGCCACGCCCAAACAAGTGCAGCAACAGTTTGACACTGGAGCGCTGTCCACGCTTTTTTTTTAAACGCACGGGATTTGAGAGGAGTTTTGCGCTTGGCATTTTCCAAATAAGGATATCCTACTGGCTACTTAGTACTACGCTGGAATACTACAATGAATTTTCAAACGGCTACACTGGCTTCGATCGAAAGGGGGTGTATTGTTGATATTTGTAGATAATAGACTCTGCATTTTAATGGTCAAATGGCGATTTCGGCATAAAAATGTAGACAAGGACCTTTAAGTCTGCCAGGAACCTGAAGTTTGCTCTGATGATCTTGGAGGGGAAATCATTAAATTAAACATTTGTACAGTTGCTACAGGGGTTAATTTCCTTCATGTATATCTCTTGCACTGTGAGTACTTTGCCATGCCAATAGTAATATATTGTACTACGTTGCAAGCCCCTGGAGCAATTTTTGGCTCACGTAAGTGTAGCCTATGCGATCGTAACTTTGTCTGTCTGTGCGTGCGTGCGTGCGTGCGTGCGTCTGTGCGTGTGTATGTCTGTGGTAGAAACTCTAACATTTGAAGACGTCACATTACATTGACGTCACATTATGACGTAAGAGGTTAGACGTCACGCGAAGGAAGTACTGAAAGTCTCGGTCATTATTATTTTGAGCGCGCCGAGACTAGTTGGCAGTCGTGTCCTTGTAAGTAGGCTACATGCAGACAGACAGATCTAGATCTAGTGTCTCGCTTTCTTGCACAGTTTCACCTATGCTCTTTCTGTGTGTGTGTGTGTGTGTGTGTGTGTGTGTGTGTGTGTGTGTGTGTGTGTGTGTGTGTATGTGTGACGGAGTGATTGAGTTTGTGTTTCTGTTTGTCGATTTCTTACGTGAGCCTTGATGGCTTCGCCTCTTGTTTGATTAGTGCTTTTGTGAACAAAAAACAATTAACAAGTGGCTCTATCCCATCCCCCCCCCTTTCCCCGTCGCGATATAACCTTGAACGGTTGAAAACGACGTAAAACACCAAATAAAGAAAGAAAGAGGTCAACACAACAAAACTGAAATAAAAACATGAAATAATGTGAGCGTTTTGTTTGTTAGTGTGCTTAAGAATGTGCATGCATGTCTAGGCAATTTTAAGTACGTATTTTCTTTGACATGTTGTATGAAAGCTCACACCCACTCGCTCTTTCTCTCTCTCTGACCAACTTATCAACCCTTTTGTTCTGATAACTTTTTTTTCACAAACATAATTATGACACTACATGAAGGAAAAGATTGCTTTTGTTTTTTCTTATCTGCTTGCAAAATGTTTCAAATTTCTAATCTTCCTTTTTTCAGCATTAAGAAACCAAGTCGGGAGTGTGTAATAACTAAACAATTTTAAAGACAATAATTCTTATTTAAAAAATTGTGAACAACACTTAATAATGAAAAGGTCATCGCATCCAAAGGACAAGCATTAAATATTTTAAATATTTCACATGCTTTTCTTTCTACTTAGTATGCATTGTGGATTCCCTTAAACACATTATAACTGCATCCAAACCTGATATTGTATGTGTTCTGCACTAAGAGAGGTAGAGCACTGGAATCAAATCTGGTTTAAAGTGCAACCTACCCACATATGCCACAGCTCACACTGTCAACTTGTAATGAATGCTACAAAAAAAGAGGACAACAGTTGATGTGTACACAGCAATTAATAAATACTTGCAGAAGTAAAGGAAAGTATGTAAAATGCAAGAAACAGCATTCACAGTTCATAACTGACCTCCTCCCCACCTTCCCTTTTCCCAGAAACACAACTCTCACCTCCTCATTATTGTCATTACTTCCAGATGGACACACCTCTGTACCTACACAAAACAAAACCCAACAACTTCCAAATCGATACATTTCTCTTCATACAGTATTATAATAGTTCCTTGAAACGGCCATCCTGCGCTGCCAAACACATCTCCTTCGCAAACATCTTCACTTTTCCCTGCACCCTCAAAAAGTCACCGAGTCGTAACTCTAGGCTATGGCCGTGGCCAAAACCTCCGACACACTGGGGTCGGTGGAGCGTACGGTCAGTTGCATGGTCACGCCTGAGGTGTCCAAGGCCAGTTTTGCACGCACCAACGCATCGTGCCCACCACGGTATATGCCCGCCAGGTAAAGCGTGTGTGAGCTCTTGCCTTCTGGAACTTTGTCCGAGCGCTCGCAAGGCTGCAGCCCCAGGTACTGGATGATGTTTTTGATGGCTTCTGTCATGAAGAGAGAGACAAATGTTTAAGGTTTTGACTAATTCAATAAGTTGTACAAAGAATAGAAATCGAAAAACCAGCCAAAAGAATCGGTCAGGTGCTTTACTAAACATTTCTGCATCTCTCTCTTTTTCAATTTTCTGTTGTTTTCTTTTGTTTTTGTTCCTTTTTCTAACTTAGATAACGATTGACATTACATTTTCAATTGCATGTATTAAATGAGAAACCATGTTTTCTGTTAAGTTGCAACCCATCAGTATCATTGTTTAAGTGATGCCACGCTTGTTGCGTAAAAAATAAGGCACACACAAGCAGGCATACTAACTCAATCCAAGAGATACCATTCTCAGCCCAAGACAATGGCTAAAACTGAAAACAGTAAGGCAAAAAATATCACTTCCATTAAGGGTGTAGGCTTCCTGGGTTCATTAGGCAAAAAAAAAAAAAGGTCGGTAGGTCGGGATTTTTTTTTTTTTAAATTTATTTTTGAACCATATTTTTACGTTATTTTGCCCAAAAAAACAAATATTTATTTTTTTTTTTCCCAAATGCCAAAAAAAGTCTAGGGTCGCGCGAAAAAAATAGGGTCGGTCGGGATACTGTAAACAGACTATTTTTTTGTTTGCCTTATTTGTGTTTGGCTGTCTGTCCACTTAAAAGACCACTAGGTCGACGTACAGTATAGACCGGATGTATAAAACACCGGATGTATGAAAGTCTGGATGTATGAAAGGGGTAGGCAGGGTCCCGGCAGAAGCTACTCTTTGTTATTACTTAGAATTTTCCGGTTGTATGAAAATCGGATGTATAAAAGTCCGGTTGTATGAAAGCAAATCTCTGGTCCCGAGCAGCACAAATGCGTTGTTGCAAGACCGGTTGTAAGAAAACGAAAGTAGACCCAAGTCACCAAAGTGTGGTAAGAGTAATTTCCCTTCCATAGCGACTCGAACTTCTCCTACCATTTTGAGCGGGTGGTGTCCACAAAGGTAGTCTAAATGAGGATGCCCTGAAAACTTCCCCACCAACTGATTTTTATCCAGATTCTATAGCTGTCAACGAGTTGTTCTGTTTAATTTGTTTCTCCATTCAATCATTTTTTTTAACCTGTTACAAATTCGTCACGAAGACCCATAAAAGCCCAGAAGGCATTTTTGTTACATTTATAACCAGAGACATTGGTCATGGATGTGAATCAGTTGTTATATTTTTATGTTTTTTGTTTTTTTATGTTGTATTTTATGTTGTTGTATTTTATTTTGTTGTATTTTATGTTGTTGTTTTTATGTTCTTGTTGTTTTTATGTTGTTGTTGTTGTTGATTTTATCCATTAAACTGATTTTATGTTTAACTCCATTAATAATCTGTTTTGTTTGTCTATTCAGTCATTTTAGCCTGTTATAAATTTGTCATGACTGAAGAGCCATAATAGCCCAGGAAGGCATTTTTTTGTACAATTAGAACCAGAGGCATTGGTCGTGGGTGTGACTCAGTTTTTTTTACATTTAGTCAAGTTTTGACTAAATGTTTTAACGTAGAGGGGGGAATCGAGACGAGGGTCGTGGTGTATGTGCGTGTGTGTGTGTGTGTGTGTGTGTGTGTAGAGCGATTCAGACTAAACTACTGGACCGATCTTTATGAAATTTGCCATGAGAGTTCCCAGGTATGATATCCTCAGACGTTTTTTTCATTTTTTTGATAAATGTCTTTGATGACGTCATATCCGGCTTTTCGTGAAAGTTGAGGCGGCACTGTCACGCTCTCATTTTTCAACCAAATTGGTTGAAATTTTGGTCAAGTAATCTTCGACGTAGCCCAGACTTCGGTATTGCATTTCAGCTTGGTGGCTAAAAAATTAATTAATGACTTTGGTCATTACAAATCTGAAAATTGTAAAAAAAAACATTTTTTTTATAAAACGATCCAAATTTACGTTCATCTTATTTTCCATCATTTTCTGATTCCAAAAACATATAAATATGTTATATTTGGATTAACAACAAGCTCTGAAAATTAAATATATAAAAATTATTATCAAAATTTTGTTTTTCGAAATCAATTTAAAAACACTTTCATCTTACTCCTTGTCGGTTCCTGATTCCAAAAACATATAGATATGATATGTTTGGATTAAAAACACGCTCAGAAAGTTAAAATGAAGAGAGGTACAGAAAAGCGTGCTATCCTTCTCAGCGCAACGAATACCCCGCTCTTCTTGTCAATTCCACTGGCACTGCCTTTGCCACGGGCGGTGGAGTGACGATGCTACGAGTATACGGTCTTGCTGCGTTGCGTTGCGTTCAGTTTCATTCTGTGAGTTCGACAGCTACTTGACTAAATGTTGTATTTTCGCCTTACGCGACTTGTTTTATGTTGTTGTTGTTGTTGTTTTAATCCGTTAAACTGGTTTTAAGTTTAACTCACTTTTTTGTATTCAGTGCGCGCGCGTGTGTGTGTGTGTGTGTTATACATGTGTGCGTTTTGGAGAGAGAGGGAGAGAGAGAGAGAGAGAGAGAGAGAGAAAGAGGGGAGAGAGGGAGAGAGAGAGAGAGAGAGAGAGAGAGAGGGAGAGAGAGAGAGAGATAACTCAGAAAATGTTATTTGCTACGCCAACGGTCATTACAAAGCTTCCACGACCAAAAACATTGTCAAAAGCGCAAAAGGGTTGTGGAGGGAACACACACAATACAGTTGAGCCACACACAAACACTGACACCCGCACACACACGTGCGCGCGAGCGCACGCACGTATGCGCACACACACACACACACACAGAGGGACGGGGGGGGGGGGGGGAGCGGGTGGGGGGGCGGAGAGTGCACGGCCTTATGCAAAGCAGAACAGTTCCTTACACAAACAGTTGCTCTTTCTATCGGTTGTCCTGACTGTGTCAGTGTATGTAAGTACATGTACTTTTCCACTTGTTATTCACAACCCTTTTCTTCTAACAAGGATATGTATCAAAACATTTAAACATAAAAAAACAAATAAATACAAAAATGATATGAAAAACCCCTACTTTTATCAAGTAACAGACGCGTGGCCGGATGTATGAAAGTCAATCCACAATATTTTCATACATCCGGTTAACCGGATTTAGTAAAGACCGGATGTATGAAAGACAAAAAGTGGGTCCCGACGACTTTCTTACATCCGGTCTCGACTGTACTTGTAAATGTAAGGTTTGGTTTTGTCAATTATCAAACGTTCAATTAACCTACAATTCTTGATTTTTTTATTCTGAATTTTGCAACGTTAGCAGTCTTTCTGTTTGTGGATCTCTTACCTTCAAGTGTAGACATGGAGGAGAGAGCGTAGGTATCCTCTAGTTCGTTCTCAGGTCCCACCTCCTCCCAGGAGGCAGCAAAGTTGGGTTTCATCACCTTCTGCACGTGGTCTGCTACTGTCACCTCCACATCCTCTAACTGTCGGGGGAAAAATTCAGTAAACATGAGAATACAGCTTATGAATATACAGTAGAACTCACCTTTTCAGACCTACATTTTTTTCTCCGAAAATTAGATCCTAGCAGTCATACTGAGAATGACTGCATTACCCCTAAGACAGAAAAGATAAGAGAACGGACTTGCCAGAATTCAGCTAAGCCTTCGGAGTAAAAAATACTCTTTCACACAAAATGACAGAACTCGTCAGGTATTGTCTACTTTTAATAACCTTGTCCTACCTGATAAATAACATTTAAACAATGACAGAACTCGTTAGGTATTGTCTACTTTTAATAACCTTGTCCTACCTGATAAATAACATTTAAACAATGACAGAACTCGTCAGGTATTGTCTACTTTTAATAACCTTGTCCTACCTGATAAATAACATTTAAACAATCTGTCAAGAAAAATTTACATTCTCTGACGCAATAATCAGATATTCAACTAGAGGTAACAGCAATCAAACCATCATGAACAAATTTTAAAGGCACAGTGCAGCTCACAGCCTTCGTTTTGCGTTTTTGTTGCAGCTGAGTGCATTTACAGTTCAAAAATCCTCCTATGGTAGTAAAACAAACCCAAAACTACCCAACGACGACATCTGTGAAGCTCGACAGTTTCTTGTTCACGCGAGTGCATAAATTAACCTAGTTATTACGTGATGTTTGGTCGGAGTTTGATTCAACTTGAGTGATTCCGGCCTCCATTTTGTTTTACACAAACTCATGATGACGTCTGACACAGTTTGCTTTAGTGACGTGTCTTTTTGTGCATGATGTGGTGATCTACCTGATCTAAATTTAGATCCAAAAATAGGTCAAGACCAGCCGGGTCCGAGTACGAAATTAATTCTTAAAAAAATCGCAGTTCTTGACTCTTTGGGTGCAAGTCAATGAAACTTGGTAGTTCTTCTAACGGATAGCTGCCTGAGGTATGACTAAAAGCCCGAGGGGCTCCGTGCACCTGGATTTGACAAGGGTATCAGAATTTTGTTTTCTTCTGCGTTTGTGTGTGTTTTGTCCAGGCTGTATAGCAAAGGACCCAAGTATTTGAGGTCTTAGAAGAGGAATCCCACTGTATATTCATAATTATCAATGTCAATTATCATGGGGAGTTTGTATCACACATCCATCACCAGCAAAAACAACACGCAACAATCCAGAAAACTTACCACATATTCATCCTCGTAACCATCGTCATCAGGTTCCCCTGTGTTAGGGTCACAATCCCGCACCACAAACTTCAGTGTACAGGGGAACGTACCAGTCACTGCAAATACAGATATGCTCAATCAATAAACAAACACAAACTAATTAGTCTTTACTGAATCATGTTGCTGGTTTTGTCGTTAGTGTCGGTTGTTTTGTCAGTTGTATTTAGCCAGTTGTTGTTGTTGTTGTTGTTGTCGTTGTTTTTGTGTGCGTGTGTTTCTTTGTTTTTATTGCTTTGTTTTCTATCAATTCTGTAGCTTTAAAGATACCTTCCTTCCTATGTAAACCATCTTGTAAATCATCACAGATCCGTCCAAGATTTTACACGGAACAAACACCAAAAATCAGCATCCTATGCAGAGTGAAAATTCTTTGCAGAAATTATTTTAACTAGTAGGTGGAGCCGGGCTTGTTGCAAGAGAGACTGGGGCAAAGTGCTAGATAATCCAGAACATTTAATCTTTCTTACCTGCACGAGGTAATAAGCTGTAAAAGGTAGTCCCATAACCATGTATGGTCATTAGGGCGCGAGATATTAGAGATCTCAACTACTCTCGGGCCAGCTTTATGAGGGCGGTGCCCACTCCTCTCCCTCGCTGCCTGAATAGGGTCAGGTACCCATTTCCAGCTGGGTGAACTGGAGAGCGCTCGGAAAAATCTGGTATTTGTATAAGCTGTACCAATCATCAATGTAATTTTACCTGAAGTAGGGTCCTCAGGCAAGTGTACAAGGGTGTAGGTGGAGCCGGGCTTGTTGTAGGGGAGACTGGGGCAGGGTATCTGCTTGACCACCTCAAAGCCGTCCGCAGCCTCCATGTCCACTGTCACGCGATCCAGCACTTGGTCATTCAGCGTGTTCGTGCAGTCAAACTGAAAAACACAAAAAGATAAATAAATGTATCGCTCACTATTTTGTGTGTTCATATGTCTACTTACTATTTTGTGTGTTCATATGTCAAGTTATCCAATCTGTTCATCTGCTAAGCACTCACAAATGCTAAACATAAGCTGACTTGTGTGGTCAGTACATACTCACCACACATCTGATATGATTTGTAAAGTTTAGCCACTACAAAACTTGTAACTGTAAAATGAGAGCTAAGATGTACTACTCTCATTATATCATCCACTCCACTCATTTTCAACAGGACTAGAATGAAATTCTCTTGATTTCATAACATTGACATCTGTGAATTCCTATGCAGACAATATCGATGTCATCGTGGAATTTTGGCGAAACTCGATTCTTGGCGATTTTAATGTTTTTGAGCTTTAGACTAAGTACATCATTCTCAATGATAAAATATGCATGATTTAACATTCTTTTATTTTTCTATCCATACCAATAACGATTTCATAATAAAAATAATCAGCTCTTTCTTTCTCCTAAAAAGTTGTTCAAAACAAGTTACACCAAAATTCCACGATGACATTGATATGGCTGTCAAATTCTAAAGAAACCTCTACACAGTCTCAGAAAATAGCAGTTAACTGACAAGAGATTATCACCACTGACCTGGAAGACCATGTAGTTGCTGAAGGTGTGCTTGATGCACTGCACGTAGTACTCTGTCTCTGACTCTGTGATCTCCAGTGGCTGTGACGACTTGAACAGCGCTCCGACGTTGGCCAACTCTGGCACTGCTGCCAGTTGCTCTGTAGCCACACAATAAAGAACAGAGTAGAGAAGTGGAGAAACACAAACTAGCAGGAGACAGAAAAAAAACAGATGGACCAGTGTATCTGAGAGTCACAAATGTAAAGAATGATCTCCATAAAATATTTTATTGCATGCGTAAGCTTCAAATTCAAAACAAAAAAATTACTTTTTCGCTTTTCTTTCCCTAACCTCTTTTTTTCCTCAATTAAATCAAACTTTCAATGACAGATACTTTCACTTTCTACTTTGTTTGAGTGCCTGAAGAAGACCCTAGGATTGAAACGTTGCTGTTATTCGTTCCGTATTCTTCGTTCACATGCATGCGAGTACAGTATTTGTGGGTCTTTTTATGCTTATCAATATCATTCCATCATTTCTACGCCCTTTTTATTATACAATTCTAAGGTAGTGTTCACATCACCCCCACAGGCTGCAGTATGCATGTTAACATCAGCAGTACCAGTCCTTACCTGCGTAGAGGTCTTGGCGAGTGGCTGCCGACTTCTCAGGTTTGCCAACATCTCCAGCAAGGCCTGGTGTTTCACGCACTGCAAAAGAGTCACGACCAAGTTCAAATCGTCTTCAGTGGAACCCCCCCAATTTAAGACAACATTGCTTTTAAGACTTTATTACTTTTCTCAGATGTTCTGTTGATAACCTCTGTGAAATGACCCCCACTTTAAGACCCCCTCCTTTTGAAGACCTCATTTCCTCAGCTACAGCCAATCATCATTTTTAAGTCATTTTCTTCTTCTTCTTCAGCGTTCCAGAATTTTCTGGTTACGTGTGAGCTTGTTTGCCCATTTGGGTTCCCCAAACTATACTCTGAGAGCATAGTCAGCTTCACTCCGCTTTCGTTGAGTAGGCATGCTGGGTATTTTCGTGTTTCCATAACCCACCGAACTGCGACATGGATTACAGGATCTGTTCCGTGCGCACTTGGTCTTGTGCTTGCGTGTACACACGGAGGGGGTTAAAGTCACTAGAAGGTCTGCACATAAGTTGACCTGGGAGATCGGAAAAATCTCCACTCTTAACCCACCAGGCGGCAGCGACCGGGATTCGAACTCACGACCTCCCGATTAGGAGGCCGACGTCTTACCACCATGCCACTGCGCCCGTCTTCAAGTCATAAACTGGGTTATCCCTCAGTCAAAAAAAGCAAGAATGGTAAGTTATTGGAACATTTAATTTTCCGACAAAACAAAACATTAGAAAACATTTTTCTTTATCCCTCAGTCAACAAACAAGTCGCGTAAGGCGAAATTACTACATTTAGTCAAGCTGTGGAACTCACAATATGAAACTGAACGTAGTCCACCGCTAGTGCAAAAGGCAGTGAAAGTGACGAGCCTGTTTGGTGCAACCGCTGCCGCGCCGTGCTTCATAGCACGCTTTACTGTACCTCTCTTCGTTTTAAGTTTCTGAGCGTGTTTTTAATCCAAACATATCATATCTATATGTTTTTGGAATCAGGAACCGACAAGGAATAAGATGAAATTGTTTTTAAATCGATTTCGGAAATTTAATTTTGATCATAATTTTAATATTTTTAATTTTCAGAGCTTGTTTTTAATCCAAATATAACATATTTATATGTTTTTGGAATCAGAACATGATAAAGAATAAGATGAACGTAAATTTGGATCGTTTTATAAAAAAACTTTTTTATTTTACAATTTTCAGATTTTTAATGACCAAACTCATTAATTAATTTTTAAGCCACCAAGCAGAAATGCAATACCGAAGTCCGGCCTTTGTCGAAGATTGCTTGGCCAAAATTTCAATCAATTTGATTAAAAAATGAGGGTGTGACAGTGCCGCCTCAACTTTTATAAAAAGCCGGTTATGACGTCATTAAAGACATTTATCGAAAAAAAGAAAAAAATGTCCGGGGATATCATTCCCAGGAACTCTCATGTCAAATTTCATAAAGATCGGTCCAGTAGTTTACTCTGAATCGCTCTACACACACACACGCACAGACAGACACACAGACACACACACACACACCACACCCTCGTCTCGATTCCCCCATCTACGTTAAAACATTTAGTCAAAACTTGACTAAATGTAACAAAAAGAATAAGCCATAATGTGTACCTTTCTGGTCAGCAAGGGGCTGGGTGGCCAGGGGCACGGTCTTCATGTCGAAGGGAGACTCGCTGGGCTCCAGGGTGTACTGGTGCAGTGCTCTCTCCAGGCCCACCACAGACACCGTCAGACCTGTACAACACACATGTTTCAGGCCATGTTCAAGAACAGAGTACAGTGCTCTCTCCAGGCCCACCACAGACACCGTCAGACCTGTACAACACACATGTTTCAGGCCATGTTCAAGAACAGAGTACAGTGGTACCTGCGATGTCTGGCCCCTCAGATGAGAGGACACCTCCCTTGAAAGGACACTTTGTTTTCCATTGTTCTATTCTTTCTACCTTTCTTTCTTTCTTTATTTGGTGTTTAACGTCGTTTTCAACCACGAAGGTTATATCGCGACGGGGGAAGGGGGGAGATGGGATAGAGCCACTTGTCAATTGTTTCTTGTTCACAAAAGCACTAATCAAAAATTTGCTCCAGGGGCTTGCAACGTAGTACAATATATTACCTTACTGGGAGAATGCAAGTTTCCAGTACAAAGGACTTAACATTTCTTACATACTGCTTGACTAAAATCTTTACAAAAATTGACTATATTCTATACAAGAAACACTTAACAAGGGTAAAAGGAGAAACAGAATCCGTTAGTCGCCTCTTACGACATGCTGGGGAGCATCGGGTAAATTCTTCCCCCTAACCCGCGGGGGGTTTCTCTCTACCAAAATATACCTGTCCTGACAGGCCACCTGCAATGTAGGGACACTTTTGACTGGTCGCAAGGCCGTCCTTTCATCGCAGGTACATGTACCACTGTAGCAGAATATCTTTATTCATATGCTACGACCATCTTGGGCACATTCTAGGACAAGTCGCAGCAACATTCCAATTTTTGTTCCTGTTGTGGCTCTTGTTTGTCCACTTTAAAGGCTGTATGGTCGAGGTTCATGTGAACGTTTTGTTTTGTGCTTAACCCCTTCACTGCCACAGTATAACAGCATTTTGGTATTGCTGTGCGCCAGGGCAAATTTCGCTTTCTTCGGTAGGTTCACTAATCTGTTCACTGCTCAATCATTTATTGAGATATCTCTTAGATCTTTGGCATGTGGTTTGCTTACACCCTTGGCTATTATGTGATAACATGATCATTGAACTCTGTTTGTGATTGTTATAGTAAAAATCGATATAATGACCATTTTTGTCAAAAATTACAGTTTCCAAACTTTCACACACACACTGCAGCACGTAAAACCGCAGAAAACACAGCTAAAACTGGTGTCAAACATCAGGTACTCACATTACAGCCCATAACAGTATTCTTCTGTGTGGTAATCCATAAATCACTTCTTGTAGAGCTTCCAGAACACTGTATCATTTGAAAACAGGTCTACGAGTTGATGTCCGACTTTCGGCCGCCATTTTGAATTTTATAGATCGGAAAAAACTTCTAAAAAAGTTTTCACCACGTGGTACTAACTTATCTGAACGGTCAATGGGAAAGAACTGTGTTTAAACCCCTACAAGAAGTTGGACAGTTGTTACCTCCCATTTAGTTTTCACAACTGTCCTGAAAAGTGCTGATGTAAATACCACGTACCTATAGTACGTGTATGGGCGTATGACAAACCAAACATGACCGGTGCTGGGCAGTTAACACTATTGTGACTAGCACTGCCACGGCGTTAACGTCCTGCCTGCCCAAGCTTGCCACCAAGAAACTTCCCAAAAATCAGTAACTGTAAAGAAATCTGTCTAGCAAGCTTGAATTAAGTCCAATCACCACCAAATTTTGTGTACTAATTCAAAAATGGATGCCCAGTTCAGTCGTGCTATTTATAAGTTTGTCACGCGATTTGTTTTAGCAAAGGGGGGTGAAAGGGGGGTGAAAGGGGGGTGAAAGGGGGATAATTTGTGTTTTTTAACGTTTTTTTGTGTGTGTTTTATTTTCCACTGCTTTTTTTAAAAGTTATTTTTTAACAGAAAGTATTATAAATAATGTTATAACCAAACAAGGTGTAAAACCTATGAATTAGCTGAAATATTGTTAACATTGTACACAGAAATAAGGAGACAGTACAAAGAAAAAAACAAGCAAATCACGCATTCACTCACAGCATCCTGACTCAAATGAAACAAAACTGTAACACTCACCAAATGATGTCTAGGTAATCCATATTGAATATAAGTCACATTTTCACAACAAAGTACCAACTGTACACCTATGAACAATTCCAAAAGGATTTGAAGGCTCCAGCCATCCATTGTTATCAGTGCTGCCACGCCCCCATAGCTCCTGCACGATTCCGAGATACATGTTCGTCTAGCAGTATCACCCCCTACCACGTGTAGTTGCCGACTCGTACTAGCAACAACGGGACTGTTTCTTCCTCAATATCACTGCTATTATCGCTTTCTTGAGGCTAAAACGACACGATGTATCATGATCTACAGGATCCTCAAGATCCAACATCCGGAGAATCTCCTCCCGTGACAAGGCTCGCCTTCGATTCATTTTTTTTGTTCGAAAACACCACGCAAATCTGCACTAATTTGATCAAGCCGGAAGAGAAAACCACGTGTATCAAGGGAAACAACTCAATTTAATGCAATCTTCAAAAACCGGGAAGCAATCATGAGTCTTGTACCTTGTATGACTGGTACTGAAAAATGCGCGTCCCGTCCATGGGCGTGTTAGCGCGGTTACTGATTTATCAGTGTCCCGTCGCGAAAGTGTTAAGGGGTTAATTAAACGTTGCAATTTTTTTATATTTTTTTTTTTTATAAATGTTCAATAAGAAATCCCTTACCGTTCAAGATGTAGGCAGAGCTGAGGTTGCGTTGCTGCTGCTTGAGAACATTGACGTAGAAGGTGGCGCGATCACGCACCTCATCGTCTGTGTCCATCTCACACCTGAAGCAATAAGAATTCACCTGTTACAATGGAACCCCCCTTTTAAGACCCCCCAATTTAAGACTTCCTCCCTGTTTTCTCATACACTGTTGTTCGTAAGCTCTGTAAATTTACCCCTATTTGAAGACTTCCTCGTTTTTTAGATTTTCTCAGATTTTGGAAGGTCTGTGAAGAGGGGGTTCAACTGTACTTATATGAGCAGTTTTGGTTTCTTCTTCTTCTGCGTTCGTGGGCTGAAACTCCCATGTACACTCGTGCTTTTTGCACCAGTGGAATTTTACGTGTACGACGGTTTTTTACCCCGCCATTTAGGCAGCCATACGCCGTTTTCGGAGGAAGCATGCTGGGTATTTTCGTGTTTCTATAACCCACCGAACTCTGACATGGATTACAGGATCTTTTTCGTGCGCACTTGGTCTTGTGCTTGCGTGTACACACGGGGGTGTTCAGACACCGAGGAGAGTCTGCACACAAAGTTGACTCTGAGAAATAAATCTCTCGCCGAACGTGGGGACGAACTCACGCTGACAGCGGCCAACTGGATACAAATCCAGCGCGCTACCGACTGAGCTACATCCCCGCCCTAGTTTTGGTTTCAAGACACAGATCTTGAAAACCCACAAGGGTGCAACAGGTCATGCTTATTGCACAATTTTCCATAAATATTGCATCTTTCAGGTGCCATACCCATTTCAGTCATATCATTGTGCAAAATAGGTTTAGTTTTGCATCAACTTTTGCAAAGCATCAGCAACAACCCTTTAAGAAAGAAAGATATTCTTCATCAACTGTCTTCAAAATGCTAACAAAGGTTTCCAGAAAAAAAAGGTTTCCAGGAAAATGTACTCATCATGAAAATATCTTTTCTGCAGCAACAAAATTAATACGAAAAAGAGAAACTGACCTCTCCAGAAGAACAACGCAGCTCTGAAGCAGCTCCTCGCAGTGGCCTCCGAACTTGGCAATGGCGCTCACAGCAGCTGCAAAAGTAAACACGTTCCTCGAAGGTAAGGCATATGTTGGAGTTAGCACGATATATAGGTAGCTATGTGTCTGTGCCACAACTATGTGGCCAGCCTGCTCAACACAAAATCAGTTACAATGCAAGTACCTTCAACAGTACTGTGTACTTTTCTGACCCAAGTGGTATGACAAGCATTTTCAAGAGTAGTATGTAGCATTCCAACCAAATGCATCAAGCTGTCCTCTTGGCCAGTAAGGAACAAGTTTTCTCTTCTGATTTTATTTAAAATTGAATGTTCATATTTTCTCATTTGTGTCCAGAGATGTGGGAGATCTTACCTTATATTTCAATTCTGTACTTAATTAAAGAAACAGGCAAACACTGGTCAACATTTCTGCACTTCCAAGCAAGCAGTCAAATCAACATAAGGAGAAAAAGAAGGAGAAAGAAAAGAAAGAAAAAAAAAATTATGTGAGTCCGAGTCTTGAAATAAAAGAACAACATCAACACACCACACTTCAAACAATAACACCAAAACAGCAACTTACCCGCCCTGACAGCAGCATTCTCCAGAATGACGCGGTTGTAGATGAAGCGGATGTACTTGGAGGGGGTGGGGGTGCGTGGTCCCTCCCGTCCCAAGAGATGCAGGATCTTGGTAGCCAACACAGTGTGCTCGCAGTCCTCGATGAATTCACACAGGTGTGCAAGACCTGAGAACAACAAAACAAATTTCAGTGTGTCTGTGTGATGAAGAAGCAGTGTCCAATATAACTGCAATCATACATGTGGCAAAATTAGCACACTCCCGATGTCTACCTGAGAACGGTAACAGCCTTTGACTTTTTTCAAAAGAGACTTACAAAAGTCAACATTATGTACAATTCAACAATAAGTGTTTAACTTCAGGAAACTTGTTGAAAGACTAATGTGCTTAACTATGTCATGCGTAGCCCCACTCCGTTGCTGCTATCCAAAATTTACTCCAGGGAATTCCCCAAGAACAATAAATCTAAAAAATTAAAATAAAATTAAAAAGTGTGTTTACTAACCTGCTTCTTTAGCCTCAGGGTTCTCCTCAATGGTGGCAATGATGCAGTCCACAATCTCCTTCTTGTAGTCAAACCCTCCCTGCAATCAGACAGCAACAATTATAAACTCACTGAATCCTACAGCAACAATTATAAACATAGAATCAAACAGCAACAATTATAAACACACTGAATCCTACAGCAACAATTATAAACATAGAATCAAACAGCAACAATTATAAACACACTGAATCAGCCAAGTGGCAAATATTAGCCAACCCTCATAACTGTCTGCTAGGATATATATTAGGTATAAACAGTTACGATAACTCAATTTAGCCCCATGTGAGATTCATCGTCCAACTGAGTAAATCTCAAACGGTCGCTTTTCTTTCAGTATCTGACGTTACTAGCTTCCAAGGGGTTAATTTGGGACTCAGCCACAGACAGTACATACTTTGATGCTTTGACTTTTGTTACCATCCACAAAACAGTTTTTCATCATTGACTCATCTTTTATAAAGCATGAAAGTATCTTCAAAAACAATATTTAAAATTGTGGGGATCTCAAGAATGAAATTGAGCTTGAAAATGCTGTCAAGTCCCCCCGTTGGTGGAAAAATCTCATATCTACATTTTACTTCTCCATTACACAAACTGAAGTTACAAGCACTTGTGTTTAATCATCTGTTCAGGGCTTATTGCTACATTTCAGTGAGGCTAAGAGGTGTACCTCATCTCTCAGCATGGAGGCCAAGAAGTTCATCAGTACACTGTGTTTCCTTGGGAACTTGGCACACAGGGACCTGTAACATACCGTGATATGCATGTATTCAGTAGGCATGAAATTATACCACACAATAAAAATCACATCATGCGTCTTTCCAAAATTCTTAAATTCTTCTTATGTTCGAAGAAAATGTTGAACTAACGTGAGTAAAATCCTCTGCCAGTGAGAACAAGACTTTTTTTTCATTAACTTTCTTCTTTCTCTTTTCAGAAATTTCTCCTGCTCTAAGGCCTTATCAGGACACTTTTTCATTCAACCAACACAACCATGAAACCATACGATAATGATAAAAAAAATAATAAAAACTCTGACGTCAAAAGCCAAACAATGTTTGAAAAGACTTCTTTATGTGAATAATGGCGTCGCTTAAATGTTCTGGCACTTTTTCTGCACGTCTCATGAGAAAGTGACAATTAAATCATTTTGAGAACAAAGTTTGTCTCTGAGACTTCAGCAGATCAGCAGTAGAAAATGATTGGTAAGGTCACTCACTCACTATCAGGTTGTGCATGTATCGGTATCGTATACAGTGGTACCAGCAATGTGAGGCCCTCCTAATGAGTGGACACCTCCCATGAAAGGACACCTTCTGTTGTCTTTCTGTCTATTAATGTCAACAAAATATACCTGTCAAGACAGGCCACCTTCAATGTAGGGACACTTTTGGCTGGTCCCAAGGGTGTCCTTTCATCAAAGGTACCACTGTATCATTAAAAGCACAAAAACTAATGCCTCCCTCACCTGATAGCCTGCACGACGACAATCTTGAACTCATCAGAGATCTCGGACATGAAGGTGGAGATCTGCTTCATCAGACGATCCACAGACGTCTCACTGCCCGTCTTCAGCAGCGTGGTGATGGCCAGCGTGGCGATGCTGCGGTTCACGTCCGTGATCAGGTTCTCAAGGTCAAGGTTGCAGGCCGTCACGGCTGCTGGGTGCTTCATGGCCACCTGGTGGAGAGAGAGATACATTCAACTTTAAGCACAGGGTTCAATGGTGTCGCCTTGACAGTAGTTTATGCCCATCGTTCTCAAACATATTCAATAAGCAGTAGTTCTGAATGATCTTTGCTGTTTCCTGATGAGTTCAGTCAGGAGAAAAAATGCGACATCACTGGGAAAGATTTCGAAGTGTTGGACTTCTGGGTTTGCTCATGTTTTTAGTATTGTGAACATATTTGCCCTCTTCATTCAAGAAAGTGATTCTTTATCAATCTGTAATGCAATTATATTTGTACGTCACTAGAAGCTGTAATTCATTGGTAAACAAGAAGGGCAAAGCCCATACGACTCACATGCTTTACACATTTTTCCTACCAAAATACATGTGACCTTGACCCAAGGTCAAGGTCATGCAACACAAAGCTGTTAATTCAAGACATAGGAAGTACAATGGTGCTTATTGGCTCTTTCTACCATGAGATATGGTCACTTTTAGTGGTTCACTACCTTATTTTGGTCACATTTCATAAGGGTCAAAGTGACCCCCAGGCAGCAAAAGATCTGGAAATCATCTGCGGGACAGATGCTAGTTGCCACATAATGTACATATGTCAGAAATCATATGGATACCACATGATTACAATGTGTCATGTACATGATCTGACCATGACCTGTGGCATATCATATCCAGCTGGATTCTTGCAGGCGCGGGTCATATATACTATACGTGACCTGCGGCATATCATATCCAGCTGGATTCTTACTGGCGCTGTACAGCAATCACAATTTTTTGGTATAATTTTTTTCGGCCAGACCGGATAATTATATTTATTGTTTTAACTATTTTTGTATGTGCATCCAAACCATCCAAATAAAGTTTTGAGTGTACATAAAAAAAGATTGTGTGCCTGTTTTACATGAAATTTTTTAATTTTATTTTAATGTTTATTTTTATATCTGTCTTTTAGATTTTGGTTAAAAGTTGTTATTCTTCTTTATTGAAAATTTTTTTTTTCGTAAAATTTAAATTGGTGTTTTTTTTCAATATATCTTTTGTCAGATAAAGTTGAATAGATTATTTTTATTTTATGTACTATAGTTTTCCTATCTTATTTCTATCTCATTATTTTATTATTCTTATCCTGATTATTCTTATCCCGATATTATAATTATGCAAGCCTGATCGAGGTGGATCGATATAAATATCAGCACGCAGTCGGCTGCCAGTTTTAACAAGGGGAAGGAACACTCGAACATCTTGTATAGAGTGTGCATGGGTTTATTCATCACCTCACATCATCAGCTGGTACCGGTAGGCATGAGCTTAATCATACATACTGAAAATCCAAAGACCTGAGGTCACTAATCCACACAAACATAAACTAAGTAAAATAATTTAGAAAGAGAATCTAACCTGACAGACAAATATAATCAATAAACATAGTTTTATCAAAAAGCATCAAAAATAGTTACACAATTATATACATTATATACAACATATTATAATTTGTTTGCAAAAACAATGCATCAATAAATTAAGTCAAAACAATCCACCCAAATCTAAGTAAACTTTCATCTAAATCAGTGTCGGAAATTCCCTAAAGTAACTTACAAGAATCAGCTGTAACACTAAACAGAAAGCGGATAAAAACAATTATAATTACAAAAGAAAACCCAAAACTAAAGTTTCAAAACAAACGGGCCAAGTCAGAGAAGAAGGGGTTCCCTTGTTTACCTTTTGAATACCGGAAGTGATGTAAAACTTCCTTATATGGGAGGAGACTCCGTATCTCTAGCTAAAAATAGATCTCCAGCGTGAGCTTCAGCTCGGACTGACTGACGGGTTTGACATAGTTTGGAAAACCCACGCTTTGAGAGCGGCCACTTTGAATCGGACCAATTCTAGAAACAATAGGAATGCAGAATATAATTATTCTGTTGAATAGACTACATGAATGATTTCTGTTTCTTTTGCATGGATTCCGTCGATTTTAGTTTACCGGAAATGACGTATACGCGCCAAATTTGCTTCGCGTGACCGGTTGGCTGAAGCTGGGAGCATTTGAATTTACTTCCCAGTGATCATCGACACAGACGGTCGGATTTTCTCCACTCTCTCCACATTTGAGTCTTTTTGACTAGCATTTTTTAACCGGCACAAGGTAAAGTGAGATATTTTGACTGACCATTGAGTTGTTTGTTAAAGATGTTCGTATTGTTATCAGCGATTCTGATTCTGAGGTAGATTGTTTTCGTACTCGTTCGGTAAGCTGCTGCTGTGATGACGACACTGCCATCTTCATCTTGATTTCACAAACTTTAGTCATTAAGTTTACTTGTTAAACTTGCAGTTGTACTTGAACGTTTCACTGTCAGAACCAAACAGTTTTATCTTACAAACTTTCTAATTACAAGACATTCTGAAGCGTAGCTAGCTAGACTTTCTTTCTTCTTTTTTTTATTTTTTTTTACTGATGGGGTGATCAGCGTTTCAATCATTTTCTGTAAGTGTAAGTGATTTAGTGAAACTGAAAGATCTGTTACTGTTAATGTAAGGCTCAAGAGTTCATCCAAGCATGTCGTCAGGGGATTTACCTTACTGGACGAAGAGAAGACGCATACGGGCTGATGTTAGTAAGTGTCTCAACATTGTAAAAGCTACACAGCAGAAACAAGGGTTGCCACTCGCCGATGATATCGGCCATGATGATGATCATGATGTCGGTAGCTTTTCACATAAGCTTAGTGGTGATGCTCCCGGTACTGGCTCGGTTTTCGATTTGGGATTTCATGAGCAGTGTGTGGGGTTTCAGGGAGATGAGGCTTTGTCTGCAGTTTGTGATTTGAGTGAAGATGAATCAGAATGCATTGCTCAGGCTTTTTTTGTCGACGATGTCAACAACGAAGAGAACTTGCAGTTTGATAGGTTGCTTGATACTGATAGATTAGAAGCAGCACGCGAGTGTGATGATATTGATAATGAGTCTGCATCTGAATGTGAGGATGAAGAGGTTGTTGATGGAGAACTGTTGGCATCCGAACTTAGGAATTGGGCTACATTGTTCAACATTCCCTTGTTAGCGTTGAATGGTCTCCTGAGTGTATTGAAAGTATTTCATCCAAATCTCCCAAAAGATTCCAGGACCCTTTTGAAAACACCTGTGCGGTATGACATCAAGGATGTGCAGGGTGGTTCTTACCATCATTTTGGTGTCATTGATTCTTTGTCGTCACTTCTGACTAATGCGAATGATGTTTGCAGAGATGTTGATGGTTTTTGGCTACAGGTTAGCATTGATGGCTTGCCTCTGTTCAAGAGCTCCAGCGTACAGCTTTGGCCGATTGTGGGGATGGTTGTTAAGCCTTTTGTGTCAGACCCATTTCTCATTGGTTTGTACTGCGGTGAAAAGAAGCCAGGCAGTGTTGACGAGTATTTACATGATTTTGTTCAGGAGATGCAGGTGCTTGAGCGGGGTCCTGTGTTCATTCCCGTTTGCAACAGGGAGGTTTCTGTCCATATTTCTTGTTTTGTTTGTGATGCACCTGCACGTGCATTTGTCAAGAATGTGAAGGGGCACTCTGGCTATCATGGGTGTGAAAAGTGTACTCAGAAAGGTGTGTATGAGAAGAAAGTTATTTTTCCTGAGGTGACTGCCGCATCAAGGACTGATGTTGCTTTTAATGAAATGTCTGATGTGAACCATCATCATGGTCCTTCTCCGCTACACGGTCTAGCCTCCATTGGTTTAGTTTCTCAATTTCCTTTGGATTTCATGCACATGGTTTGTTTGGGCGTGACACGCAGGCTCCTTTTGTGCTGGGTGAAGAGTCCGGTCAGCAAGGGCTTGCGTCTAGGTTCTCGTGGCATAGCCATGATTTCAGAGCGTCTTGTTCTTTACAAGAATTTCATCCCTCGTGAGTTCTCCAGACAGTGTCGACCCCTTGCTGATTTGGAACGTTGGAAGGCTACTGAGTTTCGTCAGTTTTTGTTGTACTCCGGGGTTGTTGCACTCAAAGGCGAGCTACCAGATAAGTTGTATAGACACTTTCTTCTGCTCTTTGTTGCGATTTTTTGTCTGGCCAGTCCTACCTTGTACACCACTCATGCAATGTATGCTAAAGATCTACTGATATATTTTGTTGCTGAAGCAGGCAGGTTGTATGGTCAGGATTTCTTGGTGTATAATGTCCATGGATTGGTCCATTTAGCCGATGATGTTAAGACGTTTGGTCCACTTGATCGCTACTCAGCTTTTCCTTTTGAAAACTTCCTGTGTTCCTTGAAAAGGTTAGTCCGTTCTCCCCGTCTACCTCTCCAGCAGATTATTCGGCGGATGAGTGAAAAGAAGATGACTGGCTTTGTTGGTTTTAGGCAGCGTGATAAGCCCATGGATAATGTTCCACTAAAAGCGCACCATGGTCCTCTTCCTTTAGAACTGGTAGATGTGTCTCAGTTCAAAGAGATTTATTTGAATGGGTTGTATTTTTCTGCGTTTGATGGTGATAATTGTGTCAGGATCAAAGATGCATTTTTCCTGATCAGAAATATTGTTGTTCAACAACACGCTGATGGTCCCTTGCTTGTTGTTGAGCGTTTTTCGCATGTTGCGGATCATTTTGATTATCCCCTTCAGTCTGCTCTTTTGGGGATCCATAGGGTTGCAGGGTTGACTGGTCATTTGCAGGTTGTTTTGGCGTCAGTTGTTTCCTCAAAGTGTGTACTTCTGCCGTATAAAAGGGAGTTTGTGGTTTTTCCTATGTCCCAAGAGCAGTATTGAGGGTAGGGGGTGTGTGTTTTGTATATATATTTATATATATATATATATCTGGTGATCTATGCCGTCGGAGGAAAGTTCTGAAAGTTTGCTGTCCCTAAAACGTGGGGGCATTCTTTCGCTTGAACAAGTACTCTGTCAGGGTTGCCCTTGGCGGACAGATCATTTTGTTTTGTGTGTTTTAGCGTTTGTGTAATGTTTTAAAGGTCAGTCATTAATCTTGTTTTTCCCTTGTGTTTGGCGGGTGTTTAGGTCATGTATTGCGTGATGGAATTCCAAGAGCCCGATAGGGACAAGTCTGTGGCGGTTGTGCCGTCAAATTGGATTAGTTCCGACGGGGAGAAGTGTGCTTGGCCACCTTCAGGATCAGCAGTGAACTCTTCCTGGATCCTCAGGAAAAAGGAACCGCAACCGTCATGGCCTTTTTACAAGGCTGCCATCATGTTTGCGTCAAGTAAGTTATTTTGTTGTTGATTTTATTAATATAGATGGTTGTTGTGTCTATTAACGTTGTGACTTTCAATTGTAATTCAATCAAGATGTGTGTTCTGTTATTTGTCAGATTACCACTAATACCAGTTTTCAGGACACTGTCACTGATAGTTTTTTATTTGTCTTTCATATGTTAAGATTTTGTCTGTCACTCAGAAGGTCATGGTAATTTAAATGGCGTCTTTCAGTCACAGATTGTGTTTATTGGCAGTATATGCAGATGCTGAGTACGTTGTTCTTTTTCAACTGATGAAGATGCATACTTCTAACTTGTTCTTGGGTTGTTCCCCTTTTTTTTATAATTGTGAATGTGATGTATTCAGTTTGCAATTATGATTGTATTTTTTTTCAGCTGACTATGAAGCTTGCTGTCGGAAGGCTAGAAGGCTGGAGTTCTACAGCGATTTCAGCACTTCCTCCGACAGTGGCGAAGATTACAGGGATAGCCAGTCTGCCAGGTAAGTTGTCATCAGTTTCTGGTGTGTTTCCTAAAAATAGCAGGTTATCAGAGCTGCCAGTTGTTGCACTTTCTTCTCAGACTCCATACTTATTTCTGCTTCTCACTCCGTAGCAATACCGGCACGGTTGGCCTAGTGGTAAGGCGTCCGCCCCGTGATCGGGAGGTCGTGGGTTCGAACCCCGGCCGGGTCATACCTAAGACTTTAAAATTGGCAATCTAGTGGCTGCTCCGTCTGGCATTATGGGGTTAGTGCTAGGACTGGTTGGTCCGGTGTCAGAATAATGTGACTGGGTGAGACATGAAGCCTGTGCTGCGACTTCTGTCTTGTGTGTGGCGCACGTTAAATGTCAAAGCAGCACCGCCCTGATATGGCCCTTCGTGGGCGTTAAGCAAACAAACTCCGTAGCGATCAGAACGTAGGTTGGAATGATTGAAGAGTGGCTCTGCAGGCACTTTTGTCATGGTTGTATTCTTTTTGAATTAAGTTCTTTTTATTTGATGTAGCTTTTATGCGGCTGAGTCGTTAATATGAAATTCAACTATACTGTTCCTTTTTTTTTCCTCAGCAAGAAATGTAAAGCATAACAGAAAAAAAGGAACTAGGTTCACCAAGGGAAATAACCAATTTATCCACGGCTGGATTATTCGTAAATCAAATTGGTTCGTTTTGAGTTTTTGCTTTCTCTTCCGTTTGGAGTCGAGTCGTGTCAGGTTTTCCAATACGCTTGGTTTGCTTCATGTCTCTAACAAGCCAATATTGTGAATTGGAAGTCATTGAACAGTGGATCAACTAAAAGTGAAAGCCGGGTTGATGAATGAGTCGACAGGGTTTACAGTATTGGCTTTTACCGGTATTTTACCGGTTGAAATGAGGAAATACCCGGGGAAAATTGGCTGCCGGTTCATTTTTAGAACTACCGGTTTTTTTTCACTGGTAAAGCAATGAAAACCAGTACTCTGAGTTAGACTCTTACTAGTTCCAATGACCAGCTTACCGGTTTTTTTCTGGACAGTTTGCATCAAAAAAGTTTGTGTACCGGTTTGAAAAAATACTAGCGTCATCACTGGGTTTAGCCTGTGAGAAAAAGGCAATGGGACATTTGTCTCCCTCAACTGGGGCGGGGATATAGCTCAGTTGGTAGTGCGCTGGATTTGTTTTCAGTTGGCCGCTGTCAGCGTGAGTTCGTCCCCACGTTCGGCGGAAATTTATTTCACAGAGTCAACTTTGTGTGCAGACTCTCTTTGGTGTCCGAACATCCCCCGTGTACACTACATTGGGTGTGCACGTTAAAGATCCCACGATTGACAAAAGGGTCTTTCCTGGCAAAATTGCTTCGGCACAGTTAATAATTGTCTACCTATACCCGTGTGACTTGGAATAATAGGCCGTGAAAGGTAAATATGCGCCGAAATGGCTGCAATCTACTGGCCGTATAAAATTCCATCTCACATGGCATCATTGCAGAGCGCCTAGAACTGTACCCACGGAATATGCGCGATATAAGCCTCATATTGATATTGATTGATTGATAAATTCCGATGGGACATAGTCGAAGGCAAAAAGCGTCAAAGATGCATGTACACGTTTTTGAAAATAGTGCAATATGGGGCCATCTGAGAATTAGCCGCTATATCATGTTGTATGTGTGTGTTTGTTTGAGTGTGTGTGTATTCCGATGTAAAGTGTACATTTGGTGGCGCAGTCGAGGTAATCTCAATGCGCCCTTTGACGCACTAAAGGAAATTGTGATGGGACATTTTCGCACTAGTAGATGAAACCCTGAGTCGAGATGGGACTGGTCTCATATTAAACACAACGGCAGCCTCATAGGTGTTATTCGGACAGATATCTTCTTGGCATCTCAGGAAGATTTCATGTCGGCAGGTTTCTGTAGAAAATGAATTTGTTATTTTCATTTAATTCCCTGGAATACTTGGTAACTTTTCTCAGCTCCCTCTAAAATGTGGCTTCCGTGTCTGCTTGAAGTTGCAACATGTTCAGGTTGTGTTTGGCATTGGTTTTAGACTGATTGGATGGATGTACACTTGTCGCTAAGTGACTTGGAGAGGTGGAATTTCTTGTTAAGATTGAGTATTTGGTCCTTCACCAGTACAACTGAGTTAATTGCAATTGTGGCCAATAGTGAATTTAAGGCCAATGTTTTGCTTGTGGATTAGTTAATGTCCAACTCTGTTTCAATTGCTGTGCAACCCATTGGCTGATAGCTCATTGTTTGGTTGCAATTTTCATAGCATTATATGTCTGTTCTTTTTCAGAGTTGCACCTGTTGTTGTAAGGGAGGGTGAGGTGCACGAAGAGGATCTGGTGTGTGTTGAGCCTGATGAAATTGATGGAAATGCGGAAAAAACTGTTGGTGGTGACGAGGGTATGTGCTGTTACCATGCTTTGTTAGCTATATGCTGAAGCTTATTTCGCAGAAGGCCATTGTTATTTTTACTGGATTTTAATTTTCTTCTCAAACAGTTGTTTTTTTTAAATCAATTTTACTGTGTGTGAGCGTAGTTGTTTGTTAGACTTTCCTGACAAGTTATGTGATTTACAACTGCTGCTAACCCCGCTAAACCTGTTGGTGTTTATTTCTCTGTGGATGTTTTGTGTGTGTAAATATAAAGGAGGGAGCTGTGTCATCTGACATACATATATATGTGTTGCAGTAGGGATATCTATCTAAATTTGTGAAGATTATTATTTCATGGTTGATTCATTGGTCGTTTTCAGACGGGTCACGTTTAATCCGTTTGCCAACGCCACCAAGAGTGTCACAGTCGAGAGAGCTTTCCGATTTCCATGCCCAGGGTTTTTTGGGTAAGTACAAATGATGTCTTTTTTTGTTCGTTACAGCACACACCCATAACATCGGCTGTCGTCCTATAGCCTATAAGCAGCGAGATGGTTAATGTATTTGTCATGGCCTGTTTGTATCTGATCTTAGTAATAGTATCCAAGTACAATTGCTATAGCTCTGAAATATGCCGACAATTTTTTTCCAGACGAGACACGTTCTTCATCTGGGTCTCCCAGGGTGCAGCCGTCACACGTTCCTGCCGGTAAGTGTAATCCCTTTTGTGTTTATAAACTTTTATGTGTATGCTGAAACGTAGATGTAGAAAGAATTAGTGTTCAAGTGTTTTGCTGTATCGAGCAAAATCCATCTACATTTTTAGGCATGGGCTAGCAAGGTATACTTGTAGTCTTGGTGATAAAGGGTTTTCAGAGCTGTTTTAGTTTCAGGCCCAAAGATTGGCACATTTGTTAACCCTTTAGACGTCTTGTGGATTTATTTATTATCTTGCTAAACTTTGTCTGTGTTCCCTATTTACATTGTTATGTGATGTGATTATATGTTTGCTCACTGACTGCAATTACTGTTCCAGGACGGACACCCCCCAGAGGTCAGGTGCCTAGACTTCACAGGACAGGGTATCCCCTATCTTACCGAGGTGAGCTTTTAAAATGCTTGTCCTTGTGTGGTACTCCTGCTTTTTATGTTTTATTTCCTTCTTGGTATTGCTGCTGAAAATCTGTGATAAACTTTTCTGGTGTTTTGTTTTCACTATTTGACAAATATTTCTGTACAGGCAATGACGACAGCATGGCTGAGTCTGGTGTTGGCCGCATGCGTCATGGGACTGGGAGTAGCCCCCTACCTTGGAGGGGTGAGTAGTGTTTGTTGTTTATTATGACACGTTTTAGGGGGGAAAGATCGCCACTCCACAAAACAGTTGACTGTCATTTGTGATTGTTTGTAGAAAGGTTATTTCCATACTACGTGTCTTTAAAAAGAAAAGTGATTTTGAGGGCTGATCTTTGTGATACCATTTATACGAAAAGAAAGACCATTCGTTCCCCTGTCATGGATTGCAAAAGGCAGTGATTGTACAGTGGAACCTCATACACTGACACACCTCAAATGTTTCTGCTTTTGAATGGGCACATAATCGAAATTGCTCATACAGAACACATTTTTTGTGGCGTTTGAAATAACTATCAAATTTGTATCCATAATAGTCATTTGTTTCCTGGTAAAAGTCTGTTGTAGGTTCCTCTGTATAGTCACTACCTGATGTAAACTCAATCTGTTTGCTGAGAGGAGGATGCATGGCCTTTTCGGTCATAGAATTGGTTTTACAATAAACAGCCTTATCACAAAGATCTGATCTCGAACACATCAGCCTAAATTTTGTATGAGAGGTAATATATAGTGGAAACCATGTAAATGAGTGGTATTTCTTCATTGCACTGTGCATACTGCTTTTCTTGCTCATACTTGGAATAATAGGCCGTGAAATGTAGAATATGCGCCGAAATGGCTGCGATCTGCTGGTCGATGTGAATGTGTGATGTATTATTGGGTAAAAAAAAATTCCATCTCACACGGCATAAATAGATCCCTGCGCCTTGAGTCCGAGTCTGGAGATACGCGCGCGATATAAGACTTCATATATAATAGTACTTTGGTTAAGCTTTCCCCATCAATCACCATCACCCTTTTTCCACCTTTTGTCTGCACTGTCTCACATTTTGTCTTTTATTTGTTTAGATTCTACATCTGACCCAGCATATGTTCAGATCCTCTCGAAACTTGGTGATTTGTGCCATGAAGTACGACGTCTTGCCACTGCAATGATGCAGCTACAACAACAACTCAAGGATGGAGCAAACCAGCCTGGCCCGGCTGCTGACCGGACCCCAACCCTCCCCCAGGACCTGGTGTTTCCTTTGGGCGAACTAGACCACATGACTGATTTGGAAGGCCGGCTGCAAGATGCTGGCATCAGGAACACAGTGGTAATTTTTGGTCATATTGGTTGAATGTGTCTCTGTGGCTGATGTGTGAATTCCTTGTGTGGCTCGCAGGGATGGCCAAATCAGATATTAACTTGTCAGCCAGGCCAATGGAGTCACTTGTCCGCTAGAAATTCCACAAGCCCTGTAATAAGCAGGCTAACTTACAATGAAAGTGTATGTATGCATGATTGTCAGATCTATATATGTACACCCTATTGGCCTAAATATCTGTGGTTCGATCGACAACTGCTGTTTCGACTTTAGCAACGATGTGCCACATCAAATTGCGTTTTTTGTTCCTGTGTTCTTAAACATTGTGTTCAAAAACCTACCATTGTCTTCCCATCCATGAAACGTACCCTCTCAGTCAGTTGAGTTGCACAAGAATCCAGCTGCCATTACCTCAGACAAACAGCAAGAAACACATGGCCGATCAGTTCAAATCAGTTCAACCACAGTCGCAGCGAAAGTCAAACTGATGTGTATGTTATGCAGTGTCCGCTCCATATGATTGTTACTTTCAGAAATATACACATTGCAGTTACTGATTTGTTGCTGCAATGCTGGATTGCTTGCCCCGAGTGTTAGCCGACAACATATTTTGCTTGAGGTCACATGTTTTGCTTGAGGTTGAGGGCATAGCTGCATGTGAAACTGAAAGTGAATCTTGGCTCCGATGTGCAGATTTCAACTACATAAAGTTGTATTGATTAGACACAGCGTAACATACATATTGGAGGTAGTTATTCACTAGGATCTGGGTTTTAACTGGTCGACCATGTGTTTGTCTAACGTTTTCAAATCAGGGATTTTTTTCTTAGAAAAATTGTATTTTTTTCTTTAAGACTGTTTGAATAAAAAAAAAAATTTAATTTCAGACTGCAGCTCTTGCGTTGGAGGGTGGGGAGACCCCTTCAAAATTTCTGAAGGCTACGCTTCGTAAAGTACTGGCTCCGCCTCTGGCTCGAAGATATAACAACCACGGACAGAAGAACAAGCTCCCCTTCAAAAACTTAACCCTGAAAAGGGTTATGTATGGTGAGTTCAATTGATTTATTACTTTCGTTTCTTGTTATACATTTGATTTAGGATAGTGATGTGTATGTAGAGCGACTCAGAGAAAAGTACTGGACCGTTCTTTACATACAATTCTCCCAGGTGGTACCCTCAGGCGTTTTTTTCGTCATTTTGTTGGTAAATATGGCAAAACAAAAATATATGTTGGTTTAGGGTAACCTGACCGACCCTATTATCCCCGCCGACCCTAAAACTTTTTTGGGCACATTTTGCGAGACTAATGGTGCAGTCACACGCTTCATTTCCTAAAACTTACAGTCAGACTGGCGACTGAGTCTTAGAAAAGAGCTAAGACAAAGCTACGTTACGACTCTCTCTTACGAGATTTCCTTGTAGCTTTGAGCGTTAGAACTTGTTCTATCCCCGCAATACTGCCGTGGAGCAATCGTAGCACAAAGCCAATCAGAACGTTTTGTTGCGGCCTTCCCGCCGTGACTTGTTAAAGTGGCAGACAACGTCTCTTCGTCGTTTCAAAACTTTTTGGAAGAACAGTTTCTTACTCTTGCAACTGTCTGTGAACTTAATTTCTCGCTATGGCATAATGCTAAACGGTATTTTTCGGAAAGGTAGAGCGATGTTCGAACATTAGCGTCTGCTCGCTTTCAGCGCGTTTGCAATGTTCACTTTGATACGTCACCTCTGCCCCGGTCGCGTTGAGTTAAGTTATCCTTCGTTCATCGTGTGACGGGTCAATGGCCTTCGATTTGATCTGTGATCGGCCCCCGTTCGGATTGGGGGAATAAATCTCACGATTAAATCGCCCGTGTGATTCCAACTTATGGAAAGTAGCCTCCTTTAAAAACTCAACTGGGGCGGGGATGTAGCTCAGTCGGTAGCGCGCTGGATTTGTATCCAGTTGGCCGCTGTCAACGTGAGTTCGTCCCCACGTTCGGTGAGAGATTTATTTCTCAGAGTCAACTTTGTGTGCAGACTCTCCTCGGTGTCCGAACACCCCCGTGTGTACACGCAAGCACAAGACCAAGTGCGCACAAAAAAGATCCTGTAATCCATGTCAGAGTTCGGTGGGTTATAGAAACACGAAAATACCCAGCATGCTTCCTCCGAAAACGGCGTGTGGCTGCCTAAATGGCGGGGTAAAAGAACGGTCATACACGTAAAATTCCACTCGTGCAAAAAACACGAGTGTACGTGGGAGTTTCAGCCCACGAACAAAGAAGAAGAAGAAGAGAAAAACTCAACTAAATCTTTTTTAAATTAAAAAAAAAGCCGACCTACCGACACTTATCTTTTTTGGTCACATTACCCTACACCAATGTATATTTTTGTTTGGCCTAACCTGTCTTTGATGATAGCATATCCAGCTTTTTGTGAAAGTTGATGGCACTGTGGACGGGACATTTTGAAAACCTCAGACATGGGACTGGTCCGATTTTTATCGGAATTCCGATATTTTCCTTAGCTCACAGACCATTCTTGAGATCGATGCAAATTCGTTGAGAAAAAAAGGGGGGGGGGGGGGAGTTGGTATGAACCGTTCAGCTGAAGCTGTCTGCGTCTGAAGTCAGTGCATTCGCACCCCAGCACTCGCGTGAACCCATAGGTGGTGGTATGAACCGTTCAGCTGAAGCTGTCTGCGACTGAAGTCAGTGCATTCGCACCCCAGCACTCGCGTGAACCCATAGCAGTATCATGGGTCGCGTTTGATTGGCTGTTGATCTCCGACGATTATTGCCGAGGCTTAATTATTCACCGATGGTTGTTTTGATTGGCTCCCGATCTCCAAACACCGTAGCATCATGGCGTCTGGATTCCATATTGTTTTGTCGGCTGTGGAAGCTCTTACGATCGACGACCAAAGTGTGAAAAACAAGTGGAAAGCCAACTGGCTGTCAGAAGAAGTGACTGTCACTATCAACAAGAAAGAAAGGCGCCAGCTCATTGGCGACAGTATCGCCAAAATATCCATTCCCGGTCAGGCCGTGTGCACGTGGTGCGACAACGGCCACTGCGTGGTGAAATACGGACTTGGTGGAAAAAAGGTGTTGGTTCGTCACATTGAAAGCAAGAAGCACAGAGGGCTCTTGGAAGCACGTCTCTCTCTCTCTCTCTCTCTCTCTCTCTCTCTCTCTTTCCCTCCATCCTGTCTGCGCTGAGCCGATGACCCGCAGTTGCTGGTAGGCCTGAATAAGGAAAATTAACACCTCAACTCAAGGCAACTTATAGAGGAGGTGCACTCTGTTCAGACATTGTAGCAGCTTTGATGAGTTATCTTGATTGCTTTTTGGCTCACGTAAGTGTAGCCTATGCGATCGTAACTTTGTCTGTCTGTGCGTGTGTATGTCTGTGGTAGAAACTTTAACATTTGAAGACGTCACATTATGGCGTAAGAGGGTTAGACGTCACGCGAAGGAATTACTGAAAGTCTCGGTCATTGTCATTTTGAGCGAGCCGAGACTAGTTGGCAGTCGTGTCCCTGTAAGTTACAGGCTACATGCAGACAGACAGATCTAGATCTATAGTGTCTCGCTTTCTTGCACAGTGTCACCTATGCTTACTGTGTGTGTGTGTATGTGTGACGGAGTGATTGAGTTTGTGTTACTGTTTGTCGATTTCTTACGTGAGCCTTGAAGGCTTCGCCTCTTGTTTTCTACATTGTCATTATCATGTGATTACAGGCACCTATGGATGTGAAGCAAAATGTTTTGTTTAAAATGCTAAAACATATTATTCTTGTGGTTTTTATAGCTTTTTAAAAAGGCATGATCTATTTTTTTGCTATCAGGAGAGGCCCCAAAATGGCCTTTATAATTCTAAAAATCATTTTCCGTCAGGGGGGCAAAGCCCCCCTGAACCCCCCACCGGGGCGTTGCCCCTGGACCCCACCAGGGGCCTGAGCGGCCCCTGGACCCCGGCTTAGTTTCCTACTTTTTGAACATTTGCTGGTCTCATGCCTGAAACCTCCAGTCCTATGCGCATGTGATCAGCAATGTCAGAAACTATATAGGGACCTCCCATTAATGTTGTGGATCGTCCATAATTGGGCAGCCTGCTTCATTCCTCTGATTTGGTTGGTTACGTTTCTTTATCTTTCTGTTTGCAGCTGCAGTTAGACGTACATTTGCCAATGCCACATAACAGGAGCTGGACGCGGCCCTGGCTAATTGGCTGACATCGCAACGGGACAGGCAGATGCCACAGCAGCCTGGTCTTCAAGGACAAGGGAACGCTAATCAGGAGCATTTGTAAGGACATGCAGTAAGCTACGGCTGCCTAGAGTGTAATTTATTATACAGTTTGTCTATGACATATTCAGAACGTTGCCTCCAATTTCAAACCAGTAGTTGCTATTACAGGGGAAGACATCTTTTTCTCTTCTTCTTCAGCGTTCCTAATCCTTTTCTCTGAAGAGAAGCTTTTTTTTTTTAAGCCAGTTTTGTGAAAACGTACACATAAAATACATGCCTTTTTTGATCATCTATTGTCATCTCCAGAATCAGTATATATATATGAAAGAACATGGTATTAAAAGAAAGTTCAGTATTTCAAGCACATGGTTCACGCAAAAATATCACAAGTTCGTAGGGAAAGTCTCAGGGCTAGGAAGGCAAGGATGCATCCTCTGTGTCAATCATTATTGCCACTCAATACTTTGAGGAGACAAACCCAATGCTGGCGTGTCGAAGAAGATAGCCACAGCGGGCTTGTCAAGTCAAAGTATCATACCATATCCTCAGCATATCAGTTACTATCCCAATGTATGCCAGCCGGTCTAAGAAATCTTTAAACCCTAATAGTCAGTCAGCCAGTGCAATTACGTACAGATCATCCCCTGTAATCTTTAGAATTAGTATTTGTGTAAGAACATGGTTTTAAAAGGAAGTTGAGCATTTCCAGCTCAATGTGCAGGAAAAATATCCCAATCCCACAGGGAAAGTCCAAGGGCTAGAAAAACACAAAGAAAAGCATGAATCGTCTGGCGTGTCGAACAGGACAGCCACAGCGAGCTTGTCAGGTCAAAGTATCATACCGAATCCTCAGCAAATTATGAGTATTTATGAAAGAATATAATTTTTTTTTAAAGTTCAGCATTTTGTGCACAAAAAAGATCCCAAGTTTGCATAGAAAGTCTAAGGGCTAGGAAAATTAGAAGACAAGGATGCATCCTCTGATTATCATGATCGATTCTTTGATGAGAGAAACCCAATGCTGGCATGTCGAAGAAGACTGCCACAGCGGGCTTGTCAAGTCAAAGTATCATATATTCTCAGCGAATTACAAATAACTATCGATCCCTATGTAGGCTAACTGGACTAAGAGGATGTTAAACCCTAATAGTCAGTGCAGAAGGCCTTTTTGATCATCCACTTTAATTACAGAATCAGTATTTGTGTAAGAATATGATTTTGAAAGAAAGTTCAGCATTACCTGCTTACATGAGCACGTAAAAGTTAGCAAGTTTACAGGGAAAGTCTCAGGCAAAGCCCAGTTAAAACAAGTTTTTTAATATCGTGTTGCAAACAAAATTGGTTTGTTGGTTTTCATGGTTTTTGCTCGACCACTGGAACCAATTATATGTAATCATAAATAAAATTAAAAAATGTATGCAAAGCTGTCTGTTTCACTTGATGTGACACTGAATTTGCACAACCTTTTGGCGCTAGGGTGTCTTGTGGCGGTCATTATCAAACTAAGAATGACAAGATAGTTATTTGATTTTTCAAGTAGAGAAAACTGTCTTCTTTAATTATGTACGAGAAATCTGTTCTGTGTACTATAAGTACAGTTACTGGAAGCGAGGTATTATACTTTTCAATAATTGTTAGACACATGTCATATGCATTTAGGGCACAGATGTCCCTTTGTTTATCTGATCTCGAAACGGCACTCTGCCTCATTTGATGCTCACTGTGTATATTTTTTAAAAATTATTCCTCCCATTTATGCATATGTAATAATTTTGATCGTTATAATAGACCGATTAATTGATTTTGCGAAATGTTCATCATGTCCATTGATTTTGTTTTGTTTTGTGTGTGTAATTGTAAGGCACTTATGCATTGCTGACTAGTTATACTTCTAGCAGTAGCATCGCAACAAAAGCTACAGTACAGGGCATAAGACGACTCCGTTTTTTGTGAAACTTAATTTTAATTCCTATATTTTTTTATGAAAATGTACTCAATGTAGTCAATGTGTAATTTTGTGATACAGTATTCTTTAAGCATTTCAAATGCAGCTACAGGATAGGGCACTATTAAGGTTACTCTCCTGTGATGTTGACCATTTTTTAATGTGCTCAGTGATTTTGACCTTTTTAATAATTGACTATATAATTATGTACAAAATATAAAAGCACTTTGCTAGACAATGAGTATTTGTTGGTGATACTTCAAACATTGGAGCTACAGGATAGGGCACTATTAAGGTGACTCTCCAGTGATTTTGACTTTGTTTTATGACTGTATATAATTATGTACACAATATAAGGGCACTTTGCTAGTCCCTGAGTATTTTTTTGTGATACTTCAAGCATTGCAGCTACAGGATAGGGCACTATTAAGGTGACTCTCCAGTGGTTTTGGCCTTTTTTATGTGACTGTATATAATTATGTACAATATAAGAGCATTTTGGTAGTCACTGAGTATTTTTGGGTGATACTTCAAGCATTGCAGCTACAGGATAGGGCACTATTAAGGTGACTCCCCAGTGATGTTGACCTTTTTTTATGTGACTGTATATAATTACGTACAAAATATAAGAGCACTTTGCTAGTGAATGAATATTTTTTGGTGATACTTCAAGCATTGCAGCTACAGGATAGGGCACTATTAAGGTGACTCTCCAGTGATTTTGACCTTGTTTTATGTGACTGTATATAATTATGTACAAAATATAAGAGCATTTTGCTAGTCCCTGAGTATTTTTTGGTGATACTTCAAACATTGCAGCTACAGGATAGGGCACTATATTAAGGTGACTACAGTGATTTTGACCTTGTTTTATGACTGTATATAATTATGTACACAATATAAGGGCACTTTGCTAGTCCCTGAGTATTTTTTTGTGATACTTCAAGCATTGCAGCTACAGGATAGGGCACTATTAAGGTGACTACAGTGATTTTGACCTTTTTTTAATGTGCTCAGGGATTTTGAACTTTTTATTATGACTGTATATAATGTACAAAATATAAGAGCACTTTGTTAGTCCTTGAGTATTTTTTGGTGATACATCAAGCATTGCAGCTACAGGATAGGGCACTATTAAGGTGACTCTCCAGTGATTTTGACCTTGTTTTATGTGACTGTATATAATTATGTACAAAATATAAGAGCACTTAGCTAGTCCCTGAGTATTTTTTGGGGATACTTCAAACATTGCAGCTACAGGATAGGGCACTATTAAGGTGACTCCAGTGATTTTGACCTTTTTTTATGTGCTCAGGGATTTTGACCTTTATGACTGTATACAGTATAGTATAACTATGTACAAAATGTACGAGCACTTTGCTAGTCCGAGTATTTTTTTGTGATACTTCAAGCATTGCAGGATAGGGCACTATAGGTGACTTTCCAGTGATTTTGACTTTTTTTTATGTGACCGTAAACAAGTGATATTGACCTTTTGTATGTGACTATATGCAGAAAGTGAGAGCTCTTTGAAAGTAGATGTGAATTTTTGTGAAACTACAATCCTTGCAAATGCAGCAACAGGAGAATGCACATAAGTGAATCACTGTATTGTGAGATTCTAATTCTTGTTTATGTGCTCCTGTAATTTTTGTTAAATAGTTTTCATATTATGTTTTTTAAGCATTTGCGGGTACTTTTTTTGTGTTAGTTTTTTAAACTATAGTATACTTTAAAGCCTTTTTTTCCCTTAATGTGCATGTGTGTTTGGCTGACTTGGGAGTATTATTCCTGCTGTGACTTTGTTTCATTGATTCCTTACGGAGAAAAGATACAAGTTGGCTTATTATTATGATATTCAATATAAAGTATGATCTTCAGACTGTTGTTTTGTCTTTTGTTGTGTAAATATGTGTGATTGAGTGTGTGTCTGTGAGGTTCGAAGTATCGGTTAAACATATGACGAAGAGATGTCATTCAAACAGTAAACATATGACATATAGCTGACAATGTCATTTGTGATATGGCAAACAAATGATTTACATATGTCGGTGTCACTTGTAATGTGGTGTAAATGAGGATTTCATATGACAATGTCACTTGTGATGTGGCAAACTAGTGTTTTTGACATGTCATTTTCACCTAAAAACCATATGGTATCCATTCCAAAACCATTTGCAATTTATCTATGACTGACATATGGTTTTACTATATGATTTCCACATGCCATGTCATATGTTTGTCATATGCTGGGCATATTTCTCTGCTGCCTGGGCCTTGACCTTGATCATATGTGACCAAATGTGTCTCATGATGAAAGCATAACATGTGCCCCACATAATTTTTAAGTTTGAAACAGTTATCTTCCATAGTTCAGGGTCAAGGTCACTTCAAAATATGTATACAATCCAACTTTGAAGAGCTCCTGTGACCTTGACCTTGAAGCAAGGTAAACCAAACTGGTATCAAAAGATGGGGCTCACTTTGCCCTATATATCATACATAGGTGAGGTATTGAATCTCAAAAACTTCAGAGAAAATGGGAAAAATGTGAAAAATAGCTGTTTTTTAGGCAACATTTATGGCCCCTGCGACCTTGACCTTGAAGCAAGGTCAAGATGCTATGTATGTTTTTTGGGGCCTTATCATCATACACCATCTTGCCAAATTTGGTACTGATAGACTGAATAGTGTCCAAGAAATATCCAACGTTAAAGTTTTCCGGCCGGCCGGCCGGACGGCCGGCCGGACGACTCGGGTGAGTACATAGACTCACTTTTGCTTCGCATGTGAGTCAAAAAAAGAAAGAAATCTCAATTTTTCCCTTCCAGACGCAATTCAACACAAATAGTTGAGTTAACATTTAACTACCAGTAGCATACCGATTGAATGAGAAGTCGATATATTTCACAAGAAGCAAGCACAGCAAGGGGAATCTTACAAACAGTTTTGATCTCAAAATGACCGACCTTGTTGAGAGTTCTGACAGCAGCAAAGCGGAGGGTGGGTTTGGGAGAACTGCAGAAGAGTTGCAGAACGGAGACAGCAGGTGCCAGGTCTTTGGCGGTGGTGTTCTTCAGTTGCACGATAGCCTGGGCAGCCTCATAGATCACCATTTCGCTCTTGTGGCGCAGGCAGCTCTCGATGAAGTCAAACATGGGGCTGCCAGACCTGAAGCCGATTCCAGACCAGGATCGAGAAGCAATTGAAGAAAATTCAACAAGCTTTTCAATTACACACTACAAAGAAGGAGTTGGAAGGAAAATTTCTGTTTGTACAGTAACCCCATTTCAGATTCAGGAAAAAAGCACATCTTAGTCATTAGGAGAAAAGAGAACAAATAAAGTAAAGGGGGTCCTTATTCCCTTTCATGTACACTCTCTACCAGACAAGAAAAGTAAAGCAAAGGCTTTCTTACCCTGCATCCTCTTCTTCAATCAGCTTCGTTGCAATGCGGATCTGAAACCAGATACATGGACAAGAAATTAAATAAAAATCAATATAAATATTGTAAAAAGTATTTCTGCTCCCAAGAGAAAGAAAGTTACAACTTGTCTCTTGCAAGAAACAACAGCTATCTCAATGATATGCTGATGACATATTTCAGTCTGGGCTTTATGAAATGCATACACAGTTTCTTCTTTGTTTACCAAAGAATAATACTACTGAAATGATTCGAGATGCATTACTCTGAATAAAGTGATCACGCTCACCCTTTTCCAAACTAGTTACAAATACTGACTCTCGCACAGACCGGTCACCATGTCACACCAAACAGTCAAACCAAGTCTAAAGCAATTCTAAATTTCATTTAACTTCAAGTTCAACAAAAACAAGTAAAATACAGTGGAACCCCACTGGAACATCCAAATATCTGAGAAATTCAGGTCTTAAAAAGGAGGGAGTCTTACATGGGGGTAAATTTACAGAGGATATGAAGAGAAAATGGGAAAAAGTAAGGTCTTACAAGGGGGGAGGTCTTAAAAGGGGGTTCCACTGTACTAGAATTTCTGGTTAAGACGATCCATGTTGATAATCCAGAAAAACATGTCATCACGACACAAAGAAACAAGAAAAGCAAATGCTTCCACCTGACCCGCAATCGTGGCCCCCGCCCCTACCTGAACCACCTTACCCCTTAGAAGACTCCCTCCCTTTTTTGAGACATTTTCAAGACCCTGTTTACTCAGGTGAGTTAAAAAAAAGCAGTGCATACTGACCAGCAGGCAGTAAGCGTACGGAGACTTGAGTGTGTGCTTGGAGAACTTGCTGACCAGCTTGGTGACGGCCAGTTTGTCGTTGCGACGGATGTGGTACAGCAGGCCCAGGGCATGGTACTGAAAGCAATTACCAAGGTCGTTGTTGATAAAAGCTTGTTACTATTTCAATGAAAGATTTAAGCTAAAAATAAAATAAAATTTGAAAATATACTAAAATGTCTAACATGGATAAAGTTGGAGTGTGTGTGTCTTCATTTAAGCTTATCACAAAGAAATTGGGCTCACAAAGAAACAGAATAAAAGCATGAGTAAGCAATAATTCATTCACCGGAAGTAAGAGAATTTATTCGAGAAGGAACATAAGAATGGTTGGAACTTAACAAAATACATGGAAGCACAGAGAGATACAGGAGAACAGAAAAATAAAAGTAAAAATGTATCGAGTAGACTAGAACGAAGAACAAAAATGCTTCATCAAATTCACTTGAATCATAAATACCTGAACCATGATGTTGTCGCTGTTCACAGCCTCCTGCGCTTCATTCACCCAGCGTTTGGTCACATCTTGGCTTGTCTTGCTCAGGTGCTGTAAGTAATATAGTCAGACACAAATACATTCAACGCAAAGAAAAATGTCATGCCTTGCACACATGATTATTCAGGAAGTCGAGAATGCACATACCTTTTCATCCTAAAACTGTTGCTGAAGTAGTTTTTAACAAGACCTGTGCTTTATTTGTTTATTTTTAGAATGTGAATGCAGTCCCCGATTTCTTCCATTACAAGTCAGACAAAAGGAAGCATTAATCAAAAGGTGAAAACTGTAAAGCATCATGTAACTCACACTTGACTTTGCGTTAATCTATTTGAAAATATTGCATGATGAAACTGGTCCGCTTTTTTTTACTAAACCCTATACTGTGCAATGTCAACATACAACAGAACTTCAAAAGAAATGAAAGAGATACTTACCAGAGAGGAGGTAAGAGCGGCACTGGAGACACCGGGCACCTTGTCCACAATAGCCTGTTTCATGTATCGCTCAATGCTCTGAAGCATGCTGGTCTGTAAAATGTAGAAGAGTGAAGCACAGGTATTAACAATCTAGCTGTAACTTTGCGAGATGAGTAAACCTAATCATGTAGTCAAACAAAAACACACACAAAAACAAATAAATAAAGTGGCTGTAATGATTCAGATGCAGCATTAGAAACTAAGAAACACAGAAGCATTCATTCAGATCAGACTATAACCACCATCAATCCCCAACGCACGTATCATTTCACTCATCACCTGATCACAAATCCTCACTGATCTAGACATGATGGCAGTTTTAGAATGAGATTTTATCTTGACTACACAACACTGTTTAAAATAATCATAACTTAGCATTGAATGATTGATTCAGCAGTGACTATCACAGAAAAATTGTAAAACAAGAAGGGCAAAGCCCATACGACTCACATGCTTGACCTAAACCTAGCAATGACATCATACACTAAGAACTGCTTTACACATTTTTCCTACCAAAATACATGTGACCTTGACCCAAGGTCAAGGTCATCCAAGGTCATGCAACACAAAGCTGTTAATTCAAGACATAGGAAGTACAATGGTGCTTATTGGCTCTTTCTACCATGAGATATGGTCACTTTTAGTGGTTCACTACCTAATTTTGGTCACATTTCATAAGGGTCAAAGTGACCTTGACCATATGTGACCAAATGTGTCTCATGATGAAAGCATAACATGTGCCCCACATAATTTTTAAGTTTGAAACAGTTATCTTACATAGTTCAGGGTCAAGGTCACTTCAAAATATGTATACAATCCAACTTTGAAGAGCTCCTGTGACCTTGACCTTGAAGCAAGGTAAACCAAACTGGTATCAAAAGATGGGGCTTACTTTGCCCTATATATCATATATAGGTGAGGTATTCAATCTCAAAAACTTCAGAGAAAATGGGAAAAATGTGAAAAATAGCTGTTTTTTAGACAACATTTATGGCCCCTGCGACCTTGACCTTGAAGCAAGGTCAAGATGCTATGTATGTTTTTTGGGGCCTTGTCATCATACACCATCTTGCCAAATTTGGTACTGATAGACTGAATAGTGTCCAAGAAATATCCAACGTTAAAGTTTTCCGGACGGACGGACGGACGGACGGACGGACGGACGGACGTCCGGATGACTCGGGTGAGTACAGACTCACTTTTGCTTCGCATGTGAGTCAAAAAGGTTCGGGTTCCAAGGTCAACTAATTATTGTACATTGTATAGCTGCAACTTACATCAGTGATGGAGCACAGAGCTCTGATGGCAGGCCCTCTGAACTGGTCTTCTTTTCCCGTCATGTCCTTCATCAGACTGAAATCACAATGACAAGTGAGCTCAGACAACTAATAGTTAACATGCGGACATCAAACTTATCTTCCAAATTTAAGAAAGTATGTAGTTATTCCACGTGCGCTCTTATCTATACAAGATACATACAAGAAGTTTTATTGTCCTCGTCAATACAAGGAAATTTGGCATGTGTGTGGCAAGACATAATACACTGATACATAGACATTTACAAAACACAACTGAAGTTCAATATCAGCACACCCTTATGCAACATGTGCCCCTCGGACGTACGCAACCCACAATTCACCCAGCCATACAGCTCCACATGCACTTACTCATTCATGCAGCACTCTAGCACCCGGCCATGTACAACTCACACACTGGAACTACAGATCTACAAATGACAGAACTTGACTGAAAAGGTGTGAACACATGCATGTGTGTATGTGTGAGCGCGCTAATGTAAAGTACTAAAACCTGGAAGTTAGTTAAACCGATCTACCTCAATCTTACAGGAGTTTGTCTCGTGGAAAATTAGACCAATGATTTGGAGAAATAATAATGGCAGCACAAAGTAACAACCACTGACTGACACTAACAGCTCTCTTATTAAGATGTGATAACCAGATTAACATCATTACCCTCTAAACCAGCAGCCTTTTCCTGTCCTACCCTGACACATCACCTAACAGACGCCAAAATCACATCCTCATAATTATTAATCATAACAAATAATGTGCTTACCTGCTGGTGACGATGATGACGTCATTAGCAATCTTGGACATATCCTTGATTCCCATGTACATAAGTCGCCGCAGAATGGGCTGAGCAACAGACACAATATTTGTATGATGTATCAGTTATACTTGTTCAGTAGAATTACATACATGTGCAGGAACGTTGCAACAGTAGAACCCTTCTTTTTAGACATAAAAAAACCTGAGACAATCAGGTCTTTCAGTTACATCGGAGTTAGTGGAGGTAACTTCATTGAGGTTATGAACAGAAAATCTGAGAAAGCAAGCTTTTAAATGGGTGAGGGGGGTATTAACAGGAGGGTTCCACTGTAGTATTTTTTTCTTCCGCAAATTTGTCAGAATGACCACCAAAGTTTTCGGCAGTTCTTGGCATTGAAAAATTGTGGCAATTCTACCTCAATGACAACAAATTCTTCAGCGATTTGAATTAAACTTTGACTGCAGACACCAATCGACACCCTTGCAAGTACATGTCATATCCACAGCTATAAGCCACAGGATTTATTAAGGACAAAGTGTGAGAAAGGTCCTTCCTTACATAATGATACAACCGTAGATTTGTTAATAAGGTTTTCAAGTCAAAGAAATACCTGCCTATGATTTCTTCACCCTTAATCAATGAATTGGCTATCTCTAATCATCTGCACTCAATAAATATATATGGTCAGGAATCTGTCAAGGTGTCCAAATGCAAAAATCCTGTTCTGGATACTTTTATTACTTTGTATTTTATTCTGTTTTTAAATGACTACAATATAAACAATACAGTTATGAAGTATTCCTCATGCAGATTCTATCCATACCAAATTTATGTCTGTCAGTCGTCTGGATGCTGAGAAAATTGACTTTGTTCAAGAAAAAAAGCACCTTTTTGGGCACACAAGGCGTTACGCGAAACACATGGTACATTGAATAACCAAGTTACTGATAAGGGTATCATCTCAATCTAATTTTTAATAGGTCCAGAAATGGATGGAGAAACATATGTTAGATTAATGAAAGTTTGATCTGAACATAGGTTTTGGATTTTGAGCGTTCTTTTTTAGCTGGTCTGTATGTTACATTTGGTGTAAATAATCATGAAACAAGTCGCGTAAGGCGAAAATACAATATTTAGTCAAGTAGCTGCCATTTTTCAGCAAGACCGTATACTCGTAGCATCGTCAGTCCACCGCTCATGGCAAAGGCAGTGAAATTGACAAGAAGAGCGGGGTAGTAGTTGCGCTAAGAAGGATAGCACGCTTTTCTGTACCTCTCTTTGTTTTAACTTTCTGAGCGTGTTTTTAATCCAAACATATCATATCTATATGTTTTTGGAATCAGGAACCGACAAGAAATAAGATGAAAGTGTTTTTAAATTGATTTGGACAATTTAATTTTGATAATAATTTTTATATATTTAATTTTCAGAGCTTGTTTTTAATCCGAATATAACATATTTATATGTTTTTGGAATCAGCAAATGATGGAGAATAAGATAAACATAAATTTGGATCGTTTTATAAATTTTTATTTTTTTTTACAATTTTCAGATTTTTAATGACCAAAGTCATTAATTAATTTTTAAGCCACCAAGCTGAAATGCAATACCGAAGTCCAGGCTTCGTCGAAGATTACTTGACCAAAATTTCAACCAATTTGGTTGAAAAATGAGGGCGTGACAGTGCCGCCTCAACTTTCACGAAAAGCCGGATATGACGTCATCAAAGACATTTATCAAAAAAATGAAAAAAACGTTCGGGGATTTCATACCCAGGAACTCTCATGTCAAATTTCATAAAGATCGGTCCAGTAGTTTAGTCTGAATCGCTCTACACACACACACACACACACAGACAGACAGACGCACATACACCACGACCCTCGTCTCGATTCCCCCCTCTATGTTAAAACATTTAGTCAAAACTTGACTATGTATGTAAATGTAAAAAGGGAAACTATCTTAAAAAAATTTTCTGGTCAAACTTACTTAAAAATCATTGCAGAGGAAAGTCATTTGGTAGGATGATTGTATTTTTTTTTTAAATTGAGCGAAAAAGTTGTGTTTGATGTAATTTAATTGTACTTCTATGTATGTTAAATAATGCCATAATACACAAAAGTGTGTGTTTTCTTATACCTCAGACACCTGGTAGTTAAACTATGGTCACAGGATTCCTAGTGCTTGCACCTGTTGGCTTGTAGAGAGACTTAAGTGAGGCCATCTGACAAGGGTGTAAATGTAACGTACATACAGAGAATACTTGAAAATGACAATGAATTTGTTTTAGAGACAGAAGATAACTTATCAGTGCTTAAGAACAACCAGCAGGACCAAACCTTTGTTTCAACATGAAAACAAGCACACTGAATGACAAAATTTACCTCAGAAGGACCACTGTTGGGACATTTTGGTGTAAATGAAACATACATCACCTTGGGTTTTTTTACTGAGACCATATGCAGCACATAATAATGCTAAAAACAGCACATAACAGTCTGTTGAGGGTTTATGAGCTAAATTAAAGATAAATTACCCTTCAAATGGACCTGCAGATCTTCAGAGCCTTCTGTATGTTACTTTACACCATCCTTTTGTGTAAAGATGTACACACAACCAAAAAGGCACAACCATTAATTTAACCCTTTATTTTGACTTGAGACAGGTAGCTTAGAACAAACAAGTTAGAAATACTGTTTAACTGATGTGAGCATAGCCCATTCAATGTAAATTCAGTACCTTGTACTTGCTGTTTGGTGTAAAGTAACGTACAGATCATGGGTAAAATGAACATTTGGTACCGTAGTGGAGTACCAACCTGACTATTCTATCGTGAAAAGGATTTGTTATGATTTCTTGTTTGTAACTCAAAAAACTGCAGACCAAAATAGTGTAAAAATATTTAAAGAGGGTGATTTCATAATAATTTCTACACCGCTGACCGTGCTTTTTTCAAATTGAGTAATAACCTGATGATTGAGGTTAATGTTTGCAAAACAAATGATATGAAAATTTACTGGAACCTTTTCTGCACTTCCATAAAGAATTTCATTGTTTTAAAAACAGTGTAAATAGGTAAATGTTGAATTGTAACTTTGATTCTGGGCTTTGGTGTAAAGTAACTAACGGATAAATGATTTTGCTTATATTGAGACAGGAGAAACTTTTTTCAAGTGTTGCTTTAGTACAGATCAACTCTACATTCAGCCATCAAGCCATTGGATAGTGAAACAGTTGCCAAAAGCTGAACCTAAGAAAATGACAGCACCTTGAAATTATGTTATGGTGTAAATGTAACATAGTCATTTGTGCTTTATCTGCAAATATTTGATAAACCGAACACTTGACTGGAAAATAAAATGCTGCAATTAAAGGACAGCAATACCGAGATGTTTATTCATATAAATTTAAGGAGGTTTAAAAAAGTCTAAAAATTGTAACACTTTTTGGACTCCTTGACAGATTCTTGGCCATATAAGTAACAGAACAAGACTTGCTCATTTGACCCATTTCTTTCAAACTCACATCCTTTGACTGAAAAAGCTTTGTCATGGCAAAGAAGGCTTCCGTGGCTTCATTTGCTCCAATGTTTTCACCCTGCAACAAAAATATATTAATATTACAATCAATGAATCATTGTATATGAAAACAAGAAAAATAGTTTGAGACATTAGACAATGCAATACTGCCATTGTTTCAACTTTGGAAGCTTTTGAATGCTGTACACCAAGTCTGTGAAATGTCTTTGGAATATTCAATGTTTCCTGTTTCTCACGAGAAAAAAAACAATGTGTACACAGAAATAACATGTTGATCATGTCAACACGGTGTATGCATACATGCTGCTTATAATTATATATAATATATGTGACCCTCCACCACAGAATGAGTCGCATGTCACCTCGCGTGGTTTTGCGCTAGGCTTAATATAAGTCCGGGGGGTGTCTGGTAACAGTGTGAGGGTCACCTTAGCCACAGGCTTATAACTCAAAAAGTTTTCGCTCTTTTCTAAAACGGTTTTCACCACTGGATAGAGCATAAATAACTCTTTAGGAATATATGTAAAAATATGATAATCATGCAAAGGTGACATGCGACTCATTCCGTGATGGAGGGTCACATACATTCTCAGATAATGAATTATAATTCAAGAAACTGAAAGTTAGGACTAACCTGGTTGATAACGTACAGCAATTTGGTCAAGATGTGGCCACATTTTCGTGGATTGATAGGAGTTTCATTAAAAGTCCTCGTCTGAAACAAATTGAACAACAAAGTATGACAAACATAAATAATATAAGTAAGCACATTCATGAATTCTTTTTGGCAGCTAGGATTGCATGAATCATAATAAGAATTCATGCGTTAAATGGTGTGTTACTCAACTTAAGAGTGGTTTAATTGTCATCTAAAATATCAAATAATCTGCAGAATGGCATTTAGATTAAAACAAAAGAGGTCAAGCAGGCAATCAGTAATTGAGGTCAGGCACAATACTGAGCAAAAAGTACAAAATGAATGGTAGCCACTTTCTGGATTTTTTTTGCAAAGAACTGTTTTCTTCTGGTTGTTAATGTTGTTGTATTGTGATTAAAGATAGAATAAAGAATTAATGTCATTTTACAGATTATTTTTTCTGTTGATGGTTATTTTGTTTTTGATTATTTTCTATTGAAAATACAACTTAAAATGGCCACTGAAACCTGACAAAAATGAGTGGTCTTGTTTGAGAAAGCACAATGGTAAGTGAAGCAGTTTGTAGTGTCATGTTTGTATTTATTTTGGTCAAACTAAGTGTATTTAACAATTAGATATGCTCATTTTCTTTCTTTACCGTAAAATGTGTCGTTAGCGTGGACGAAAAAATTGCATTCTGTAAGTAATGCTTCGTGTCTCACTTCACACGCTGATCTAAGTCCATACCATCATCATATCTTTCACATGCAACTCGATATTTCCACTGATAATTGAAAGTTACTGAATAAAATGACACAATCTAGCACAAATAAAAGCAATCAAAAGACCTAGCGTTGTGAAAGAATGTGTGAAAGGCAATATCCGACGTTTTGCGTCACTGCGTTACTTACGTTTTTGCACTTCCAAAATCTAACGCGAAGTCGACACAGGCACACGAACGAATGTCAATCGACTCAATGCACTGCGGAAATTTCCACAGATTAAGAATAAATGGCCTTCACCTTTCCCACAATGCATTGAGAGGAGGTATTTTGACCTGGAAGTTGTTCGTGTCTTTGGCGTTTCGCGCAAACTTACGACATCTCAAGAGTTTTTCAGACAGACGAACTTCAAGAATCATCGATCCCTAATTGATTTTGCTGTATTCAGTTGAGTTACCCAACAGGCAACTACTTTTGTTCATGTTTTATGCAAAATCACCAGCATTTGTTTAAATTGATGATGTTGGTAATGTTGGACACAACAATTCTGGTGTCAAAAATAACTTACGTAATAATTTTCAGACTTTGCCTGTAACTGTGAATATTTGCCATTGTTGCAATGAATCGAATGAGTGAGATCATTTCAAACTGTATCAGGAACCTCTTACACACCAGACTAGATTTCAAGAGTACTAGAATTCAAGCATAACAGACTTCACAATTTTGGTGTCTTCATAACTTACGCTTGGTGTCTTCATAACTTACGCTACATCTGATTCACTTGCCATATTATTTTCAGGCCTTCACTTTTGTTTTCAGTTGTGTTGCATGGTCTACCAGAAAGGTGATCAATTAAATCAGCAGCATTACAATGCTGCCTAATCTTGTTCTTGTAAAAAAGTGATGGACTTGCCAAATGATGTAAGTAATGGTGTCTTCACAACAACTATTTCTTGCTCAATTGATTTACACAAAATGTAGGTGCTGTCTGGCTGGATTTTATGGATAAAATGTAACTCAAACACTAGACAAAATCAAAGATTCCAAAAGTTTTAACTTGATAGAAATATCTTGAAGTTGGTGTCCACCAAATACTTACATCATTGTCCATGCATACCTATGATTGACGATCAATAAAGGAAAGAGACATGAAGGCAATTATGTTTTGACTTTTATTTCCGGTAAAGCTGTGTTTTAGCTCCCATTACAATCATAGACTTTTCCATCTGAGCATTTTTTATTTTTGATGCTCATGTCAGAATTTCATTGCTCAGTATTGTGCCTGTCCTCAATTGAGTGTACACAGAATCACAATCAGGAAGCAGCTTAATTTTCTTTCTACATATTTGGTATAATCTACAAATACAATCACAATCACATAGCACAATCACAGAGCTCTCAGTCTCAAAACGGTTTCGCTTTCACGTGCAATTTAAGTATCATGAGTATGTAGAGAAGAGATCATATAATGCTTGATCTACATCTTAATACAACACTGATAGTCTGAAAATGGTTAAAAAAAATTCTCAAACTCACCTCTTGTAGTACCGTGCTCTTTTCCAGATTGTTGAACGGGTTCCCTCCTCCTGAAAAAAAAATCAATCAATCATCAATCCGAACAGTAATCAACCTTACACGATGCTATTTATATCGCGGCTATTTCCAAATTAAAATACATGTATGCAAATAATATAAGATCTTATAAAACCTTCAATTTTAACTGGAAGAGGTAGACCAACAAGGAAAATCAACACACACCGCACAGTTGTCATAATTTGACAACCCGTACAAGTTACATTTTTATAAAGTCAATCGTTCCATTGATCGTACACCTTAACCACATAGCCAGCTATTAACTCTTCTTCTTTACCTTCTTCCTCTTCTTTCTTGTCGCGTTTGAGCATCATCATGGTCTCTAAAATACTCTAAAGTTATAAGTAATGTCTGATGTCGTCTGTCTTTGGCTGCCAGCCGGCCACTTCCACGTCAATGTACCTCAGCGCATGCGTCAAATAGACTTCCTGGTTCGTAGTTTTCTCCCCTTACGTCAAGTAGCAGACGATACATCGTGTGTGTGTGTGTGTGTGTGTGTTTTGTTGTTGTGTGTATTACTATGGGTGTGTGTGGGTGACGGTTTGTGTGTGTGTGTGTGTGTTTGTGTGTCAGTGCGTACCAGTGTGTGTGTGTGCCGGCCAGTGCCACTGAGTGTGTGTGCGGCGGCGTCAGTGTTCTGTGTGTGCGGCACGCACGGCCGTGTACGGCGTGTGTGTGTATGTGACGGTGTGTGTGTGTGCGTGTGCTTGCCGTCTGTGTATGCTTGTGTGTCTTGTGTATGTGCCGGGTGTGTATCTCTGTACGTTTCAGTGTGTGTGTAAGGGTGAGTGTGTGCCATTGAGGCCGCTCAATGACACACACTGCCATGGCATGGCCGCCGCGGCCCGGCACACTGACACCGTGACTGACGCACACCCGCAACTGACACACCGTGCACACACACACACACACACACACACACACACACACACAATGATACACATAGCACACACCACACACACACACACACACACACACTCACACTGCACACCAGGGCTAAATCAAGTATAATAGAGGGGGGGGGGTGTCAAAAAAATCCGGCGGTTAGTCAGTGGCGCGGGGTGCCAGTGCAGGCCGGGGATGCGAGGCCCCTTGTCAGCGGGGTCCAGGGGCGGCACCCAGTGATGGGGGACGGTTCCCCAGTCAGTGAAGTCATTGAGACAACCCAGGAACCCCCCCAGGTCCGGCCCTGCACACACTACACACACACACACCGGCTGTGGCACACACACACCGTCACATATATACACACACATACACGAACACACACTGACACACAAACATACACACGCACACCGTACACACACACACCGTGCGGCACGCACACACAGACACACACACACACACCGTGCGGCACACACACACACCGCACACAAACACACTCACACTCATACTTTCAGAGACAGCCTAGACGGGCATCCTATACTCTTGGACAGGCGGACGGACGGACAGTCAACGAGACACTCATAATTGTGGACAGTGCAGGAAACTCTGCCATAGTCCGGGAGTGAAGCATATATCCGTATAATCCTTGAAGATAAGTGGCCAATTGTAGTGATGGTATACCAAAAACAGTCATATATCCACACTTGCAATAATGCCCAGATCAAATAGTATACCAGGCTACTCACCTCCTTTCGTGAAGTACTTCAGACAGGGATGATGGCGAATCTCCCATACTTGTAGCAGTGGTTTGCTGTACTTTTCTTCAACGTCGTCTTCGTTTGTGAAAAGCTTGTTTTTGTAAAGAAAACGAGCTGCATCAGTGATCATATCCATAGAGATACCCCGCCCCGGCGACAGTTTCAGAGTAACACGTCCCAGGAAAAATATACGCATAACATGACTTGGACTTGACTGCGCCGCGGGAAAATGTTAACATATAAAGACACAAAACTTGACTCACGTGTTGACAGCACTAAGCGTAACGGAACTGAAGCATGGCATTGGTCCGACCTTTCAAACTGTGACAAGAAATGCAGTGAACATTTTCTCGTACCAATCAATTCAGATGAAAATCACAGAAAAGCCGACAAAGGTCAGTTTCCTTAACTGCCAATCATTTTAAATTGATCTGGAAGACACCGGCTAAAACTGACAATACTGGAGCCTTAAAATGTGTCGGTCACAGGCCTACGAGTTAACTTAAATGATGTTTAGGTTTCAACAAAAGAAGTACTGCAAAAGATGCCAGAGATGAAGCGTGGACAACAACTAAAATCGGGCGACTGTGCTAATAGTTATTACCTGTTCTATTTATTGAACACATCCCAATCTCAGCCAGATGTTGCCCCTGATTATTAATTAGGGAATACGCTCGATCGTCACTGAAATATTAGGATGTACGTTGCTGTTATTCACACAGTTAAGTGATAAGTACAGTTCGAACTTATGGAGAACAAACCGCTGATCAATCGAGATCAATATCACGTGCAATGGACTAAAGCACATTATTCAGATCAATTGATTGGTCAAATTATCAGGCACTAGCTAACTGTCGAAGCGATCATTGTCAGTGATCGATATCCGTAAGGGATAAAAAGTGCAGCCCAATGATCATCCTTCGTATTGTTGTAGTAGTAGTAGTAGTAGTTGAGGTGGTGGAGGTGCTGGTGCTGGTGCTGATGATGATGATTTTAAAGATTTAAACATTTCATTCGAACAGATGTTCGTTACCTTTTGAGTTATGGATCAGAGATGTTACAACAAGTTTGGCGGTGACATGGACAGCGAGATCTAAATGTTTTGTCATGAGTGTGTGTGTACGTGTGTGTGAACTGTGTGTGTGTACTCACGGTACGTGTGTGTCATTGCACGGTGTGTGTGTGAGTGAGTGTGTTAGTGAGTGTGTGTGTGTGTGTGTGTGTCAGTGTGTGTGTGTGTGATGCATGCGCGCGTGTGTGTGTGTGTGTGTGTGTGTGGGGGGGGGGGGTGGTGGTGTGGCGTCGTAGTCTTCCTTACCGTTCGTTGTATGTCTGCTTTCTTTCTGACTGCCTGATTGCCAATGTCTGTCAATCTGTCTAGCAACACGTTTGAGTGTTTTTTTGTACATTATTATTGGGAAACAGAGTGCCTGAAATCACGTACATTATTTTGTTTGCACTGATTGACTTGTACTAGTAATATTTTTGTTGAAGCTGCAACGAATTTTTTTCGTGCAGTTTTTGAAAGATGAAAATATATACTCTTAAGCGATATAGAGCCCAGAGGCTCAAAGAGAGATTTTTGCATCCAGCAAACGGTTTGGGTAATTCTTAATGTACACTATGTACATGTTCAACTTATTGACTCTATGAGACATGTTTATTTAACATTATTATCCGATTCAGAATGTATTTCTAGTGTGGACGTCATGAATGTGTGTGCGTGCGTGTGCACGTCAGTGTGTGTTTGTGTGTGTGTGTTAATTCGTATGTTGTTAGTCTTATGCTGTTTTTGATGTTGTTGTTCTTCTGGATGTATTTCGCTTATCACGATTTTTCCTTCCTTATTTTCCCCTTCTACAGATCCCCGTATCTTCCGCCTTGTCAGATATTATATTGCTTTGAAAAGCACATGTATAAGCTTTGCTTGTTGTGCTCCACTTCCCGGCTATTTTGATTGTATGCGGCATCTGTATTTTTCTGAATAAATTGTTTAAACCAAAGACAGATTTTTGGCACTGACGCCGCATTCCACTTAACTTTAGTCAAACGATCAGAAAGGCGTGGTCGAAAAGTGCAACAGTCATCGATACACCTTCAAGTTAATTGGCTAGTAAATGATGATGATGATGACGACGAAGTTGATGAAGATGCTGCAGCTGTTTCACACACACACACACACACACACACACACACACACACACACACACACTAACACACACACACACACACACGCACGCACGCATGCACACACCGTGCACACGGCACACACACGACACACACACTGACACACACCGTGGCACACTGACACACACCGTGGCACACTGACACACACACACACACACACACACACACACGGGGGGGGGGGGGGGGGGGGGGGGGCTCAGTAACCAAGGGGCAGAACCGAGTACATATAGCTTTTCGCTCTTTGGGAGCGGTTACATCCCTTACTCTATTCCTAAATGTTAGCTTGCCAATAGCATATTCTTCCGTTATGTTAACTAAATCTATCAAAAGAAGTCTTCAACTTTGTCTTCAACCATCAGCGACCTCTAAAAAGTTGGTTCTATATGATAGGAATAAAAGTTGTGTTTGCTTGTAGCCGCGGTGGCTATTGACCGGTCACTGCGGTGGGTGACATCACTGGGCTAGGTGTTAGCCAGACAAACATTGTACAAGCTGACGGCAAACCGAAATTGACTGTCTCTGTCATGTAATAGAAACGAAAGAAATTAGACATCTCCTTTTTGGCGGTTAAGGACGAGAAAGGATTACTTTATAATTTAGGTTTAAATCTGTCTCATTTAGTCCCAAACTAGCGGCCGAGCGGCACTCGCATACACATCGCGATATCGAAATAAAGTATTTGTGACAAGAAATATATGTAATTTGGTGCACACTGAAAATACAAAAATGAAATGAACTTTTCAGCTGTCTCCATTTTCAAATACGAAGTGAGTGTCCGTGCATTTGTGCGTGACTTGTGTGTGTAACTGTAGCAGACGACGCAAGTCATAGTAGAGGGTGCTGTGGCGCACGCCAATAATACATGTAATCTTATTCATATTGTCAAATTATTCGCAATTGCAGTGTGGCTAATCTCTCAGCTTTGTTCTTGTTCAGTGAACAATCGATCGCTAAGATTGTTCTGTTTTGTACTCGGGCCGGGTGGGATCTACCGAAAAAGCCCGACCTACATGGCTTCGGCTTTGTTGACTCACGTGACCGTAGTTTCCATGACGTCACAGCCTGACGTCTGGCCGCCAGGGTCGTGCATGGCAACGCAGGCCCATTCTTTCGAATTAGCAACACTGTTTGAGAGCCTGTGTTGAGAAGACAACGCTGTGCTCGTGTTTTACCGGGCCTTTCCCTCCTTTGATGATGGATTTATTCAATTTAGTGACTAGTATGTAACGAGCGATCGTGTGGAAGCGAAAGAAGGTCAGTTGTTTTTCCTGTCATTGGGATGGAAGTATGAGCACAAGAGTAAACCCTATGCCAGTGCCGGTGCAGAGAACGCATTCTATGTTTTCTACGGGTGATATCATGACCCACACGTATGATACATCTGCCCATCTCCCTCCCCTTACGAGCCAGACGGTAGGGGGAGGAAGCGCACACATGAACCAGCACGGCATCAAGGTGCAGCAGTTATTCGAGGATCACAAACATCACAATCAGCGCGAACCTGTTCAAAATGGCGTCCGTCCTGACGATCAATCGCAACTGCCAGCGGTTAGACCAAGCTCGAGCGCTGGCAGTGCTGGTAGCAAGACGTCCGGCGGGCGGAGGGGAAACGCCATGGTTCCAGAAACGGCGATGAAACAATACATGCACAAACTGTCGGCCTTCGAGCATCATGAGGTGTTTAACTATCCCAACATCTTTTTCGTGGGTCAAAACGCCAAGAAACGTCAAGGCGTGATAGGAGGTGCCGGCAACAACGGCTACGATGATGAGAACGGCTCATACATCCATATCCCACATGACCACGTTTCCTATCGCTACGAAGTCCTCAAGGTGATAGGAAAAGGCAGCTTTGGTCAAGTGGTGAAGGCATACGACCACAAGGATAACCATCATGTAGCGCTGAAAATGGTGCGGAATGAGAAACGGTTCCACCGCCAGGCCCAGGAAGAGATCAGAATCTTGGAACATTTAAAGAAGCAAGACAAAGACAATACCATGAATATTGTGCACATGATGGAACACTTCACGTTCCGTAACCACATCTGCATCACCTTTGAACTGCTTAGCATGAACCTGTATGAACTGATCAAAAAGAACAAGTTCCAAGGCTTTAGCCTGCAACTGGTACGAAAGTTCGCCCACTCCATCCTGCAGTGCCTGGATGCTTTGTTCAAGAATCGAATTATTCACTGTGATCTCAAACCAGAAAACATTTTGTTGAAGCAACAGGGGCGTAGTGGCATTAAAGTGATCGATTTTGGATCCAGTTGCTATGAGCACCAAAGGATCTACACCTACATCCAGTCACGCTTCTACCGAGCACCCGAGGTGGTACTGGGGGCCAAGTACGGCATGCCCATCGACATGTGGAGCCTGGGCTGTATACTAGCAGAGCTACTCACCGGCTACCCTCTCTTCCCGGGTGAAGACGAAGGAGACCAGCTTGCCTGCATCATCGAACTTATGGGCATGCCGCCACAGAAGCTGCTGGACAACTCCAAGCGAGCGCGAAACTTCATCAGCTCCAAGGGTTACCCTCGTTACTGCACGGTCACCACCCTCCCTGACGGGACTACCTCTCTCAATGGTGGGCGGTCACGTCGTGGCAAGCCCCGTGGCCCGCCATCAAGCAAAGAGATGGTGGTGGCCTTGAAGGGCTGCGACGACCCCATGTTCCTGGATTTCATGAAGCGATGCCTTGAATGGGACCCGGCCTCCCGCATGACCCCGACCCAGGCCCTACGTCATCCTTGGCTTCGTCGCCGCCTGCCAAAACCTCCACCCCAGATGGAAGGCAGAGGAGACTCGGCCTCTCGGCGCAACTCTTCAGGAAAGGGTAGTTCTGGAATGCCCAAGCTGAATGGCACCCTGGCCAGCAGCGGCGGTAAAGCGCGGCAGATGGTCTTGCAGGAGGATATGAATTCACAGATGAACACGCGCACCAAGCTGCCGCAGATCGGTTCCACCATGTGATGAAGACTGAGCGACGGAGATGGGTGTAAGCCTAGTCCCATCATCACAGCTGTGACTGTCATCTTAACGTTTAAATGCCGTCCATTTTTATTGAGTTCTCGTGTGATACTACACTGCTGGCCCCGCTTCCGGGGTCAACTTTAAAAAAAACTCAAAAACGCTCATCTCACTTGGAACAGCATGTAAATAATTTCAATCATTCAAGATAACGAGTGTCTTTGCAATGTGGGCATCAAATAACAGGAACAAAAGAATGTGCGTGGTAGCGCCTGGACAACTGCATCTCGATCTTATAATCATCACACTCGCGAATTTGAAAATATTTTTGGTCTCTAGTGTAAATAATCCTCAGTCAGTATTCGTAAAATGTACAGAGTTGTCATGGTTGATTCTCTGGACCATGCATTTCCTTCTTACACAGGACATCAGTCCAAAAAATTAGACCTCTGTTAGCAATTGCTTGTTTTCCTTGCATGTGCTGATGTTTCAAAATTATACAAACATATTTCAACCAAAAGCTTGTGGCTACACTATCATAGACTGATGATGTATCAATTGATCATTGGTGAATTGATCTGTGTCAAAAAGCGATTCAGTCGTTGATATCATTGGCCTATCACTGAAAACAGTTGTGTGGAAAGCAACAGCAGAGTGAAAGCTGCATGTACTTTGTGTGTATTTTGGACTGTGAATGGTTCAAAAGCAAGGCAGTTCTAATCCTAATCCAGTGGCAAGTATTTTCGTCTTTTTTCGGAGTAAAAATGCTGTGATGTCCCCATGGTTGAATATAGTCTACTGTAAGTGAACTAAGATTCTGAGCAGTGTTTTTTTGAATTTTTTCGGAAGCTTTTGAATTGATTACATGGTAATACGGCAGATGGCTGAAATTACTTGAAAATACTAAGCGGAATATTGTTCAACTTATGGCTAGCAGTTAGCCAAAGAGAATTGTTATCAGCGGATACATGGTATACCCTGCAGTGTGGGATAAGAATGGCACATTAATAGCTGCAACTGTGAGATTTGTAAGAGATAATTATCATGGTTATAATCTGCGACAGAAAACAATCAATGGTATATGTGCATACCGTGATGACATGATGCCTTCAAGTTTCCTCCCTGATTGCATTGAAAAAGTCTACCTGCACCACCAAAAATTGGATTTTGTGCCAGTGTTTTGTCTGTGATGTTTTTTTCTGCGGCACATTTCTTCAAATCAGGAATTGATGCCAAGTCCAGGGTCCATAATCCAATCCACAGTTTGATCAGTGATGTGGTGTGTGTATCACTGTGTGCTGTGCAAATGTATCACTATCAGTCATAAGAAAAAATCAGGTATTTATAATATTTTGAAAGTGTCACATTTTACTGCCTCCTCTTATCAGATTCCAACTTCTGTTCTCATATTATTACCTGTACTTCTATTTTTTACTAGCATGGTGGGTTTTTTTTGTCTTCTTAAAACTTTTTGTCAATCTACTGAAGTTTTATGCAGGTATTTTTTTTTTGGTATAGATTGTTATCATAACAAGAGAGTCATATACAGTTCTTAATTCTTGATTAAAGCTCTTACAGAAAATGCATTATGTGGTCTTTTCTTCTCATTGAGTGCTGTTTATTTGAATAAGTAGTTTTAGAACTTGTTTTATGGACCTCCCCTTGATCTCAAGAATATAAGCAATGCACTGTTTGCGTTTTCTTGGAAGCAGGACTTTCATGCAATTTTTGCCCCATTGTAAGAAAACAAAGCAGGTTTTTAAGTTATGATGGGAAAAAAGCGCTGTTTGCCTTCAGTGTAATTTGTTTTACTACTTTTTTACAGTATGTATTTGATTTGTCCAAGTTTTAGCACGATATGATTGATAATATGTTAGCTATGTTTTATTACTAAGGCAAAAAAAAAAAAAATAGGTGTGGTTACGGTAACAATTAACATAGCCAAAAAAAATAGGGTAGGAAGGTAGGCAATCACTTTTTTGTTTAAACTTTTTTTTCTAATGTGTACAAATTAAACCTACTTGACAGGGAAATAAGTGTGCGACTCGGGCGCTTTCGCTTTCATTGCGTTTTCTGCACTCGTTTTCTTGTTTTTTGTGGGTTTTTTTGACAAATGTAATAAAAAGTTATAGGGTCGGCCCCTAAAAATAGGGTAGGTCGGGTTACCGTAACCACACCTATTTTTTTTATTAGGCCTAATCATTGATGTAAATCAGTGAGTGTGCCCTCAGAATATATTTTTTCTTCACTCATTCCTGAATTGAAATATTTTTTCACCCTCCCAAACTACCTTATTGAAGCCAAATAATGAAATAATTATGTTCTTCTATTTGAAATTTTTAGTTGGACATGTGTAAAGGTTTAAGCATATGTGTTTGTAAAACGTTGATGACTGGGAACGAAAAGTATTTTGAAAGATTTTTAAGAAGTATATATGTCATATATATAAGTGGTCGTGAATTTTTAAGTTGGCATCTGCAAGCAAATCAAAAAGAATTTCTCATTACTTGCTTGCAATTTCAAACATGTCTGTGTGGTTGAAATTACAAGCCCTGTTCATTGCAAAAAAAATAACACTAACCTGCAGGGTTGAGTATGTGTACATTCTCTTAATCAAAAGGACAAGGGTTGAGTCACCAATTCTATCTGTGTCGAAATTGAAGAACTTAACAATAAATGTTGTGAGAAAACAATCGTCTATCACATGTGCCTGTTCAGTCTTACCTTATAGTAGTACTCTTACTGGTTACTGTCATTAAATTTCTTCTTTCAGGTGATATTGTATAACTGAATGTAAAGGACAACATCATTTAAAATTATCTACATTTTGAAGTTACCTCATCGCTGGCCAGATTGTGCCATTCACAATAAGGAAAACAAAACAAAATGAAGAGTTACAGGAAAACAATACAGGTTTAGTGCATGATAAATATTTCTGTAATGAAGATTGATATATATATTATATCCCAGTAAGATTGGCATTTTGGCCTGAGTATTAGGTATGTCACCCCAACATAGTGACATAACAATCTGAGTCTCTGTTGCTGTCATGCGTTCTGTTTCTCTTTTATTTATTTCAGTGTATTATGCACAAGTTACAGTTTATGAAAATTTTTCCATTATCAGTGAACACTTCATCTAACAGACAGAGTTCTCCTGTTTAACATAATGCTTTGTAAATCGAACTAAATCTAATTTCGTTATTTCCCGATTGGTTCACTCTTCCACAATTTTATTTTATACAGCATAATGCGAATTTACAAAATGGCAGGGCCAGTATTTTTCATCATCCAGGGAAGACTGCTGTTTCATACATTTTGTTTCTGATGAGCACAATATTAGAGACTGGATTGACGTTCTTGGATCTCCCCTCCTTGGTCTCTGCCTATAATGTCTTGTAATACTCTGCACCCGCATTAGCTTTCTATGTGGTTACACATTTTAAGGCTAATTAATTTCTGACAAACTGTCTCTCTAGATACATGTATAACTCATCCCATACTTCGTTTCTTTATCAACTTTAGTCCTGAGTAGACTGAGATTGTGGTTTTCCCTCTTCTTTTTATGTAAATTTATTGTTTTTCTCTTTATATTTATTTAGTCTTTCTTATTTATTCATCATTGATTTATGGTATTTTCATTTTTTCTGTCTGTTTTTATTTATAATTTATCTATTCAGAAGCCAGTAAACAGTCGCTGTAGTATTTTTTCTCATCTTTCATCGCACCCAAAGCAAACTCTTAAATTGTTGGGTGTTTTTTTGTGTGTCCTTTTTTTTTTATCTTTTTTTTTAAACTGCAATCTGAGGTTAAATATGGAGACATATCCCACTCTGTGAGAGAGTATCATACACATAGTAATTAACTCTTGAAATACTGTATAACAATGGAATAAATTTGTTGTATATATTGACTGTAAATCGCCATTCCTGTAAGGCTGAATGGTATGTACGTGTGTGTGTGTGTGTGTGTGTGTGTGTGTGTATGAAGTAGAACTGTAAGCGTAAAAACATAATTGGAACATAATGTTCTTTGTAGTTGTGAGAAAAAGAGCAAGACTGACACTTGAAACACTGAGTAAGTACTGTGTGTGTTGATTTAAGTACTATAATGTGTGTACTGTTGCCAAAAACAATTTATTCTGGTTGGTTTACTTCATTTTTGATATGTTTGTGTGTACATATATACATATATATGCATATATTTTATAATGCCTGTTAACATTTTTGACCTTATTTGTGTTTGTTTTTTCTTGTTTCATACGGTATGTTTTGATTTGAGATATTAAATTTTTCACACATTTTTGGTTTTAGCTTGATGTTTTGTTGTATTGAGCTTGTGTTTAAATGGAGGTTTTTGTTATTGTATTGGTGTTTTGATTTAATCTCTTGTGCTAAATCTAATCGAAGTCTGAGTCAAAGCTTTCTTTTCTTGTTTGTTGTTGTTTGGTGTTTTTTGTTTGTTTGTTTGTTGATTAAAACACACCAGTTTCGTTCAACTGCCCTTTGGAAATCATTTGCACTTGGCAGTGTGTTAGTTATGGCCAGAAAGCACAGTTCAGGCATGTGTAACAAACAAAAATTCCTGCTTTTGCCAAAGCTGAGTATTATAACACAAACTTAATGAGAGACAGGATCAAGACATTAGTAAAATGCAACAGGGTCTTAAGTTTCTTGCTTTCAGTGCAAACTGTGGTTTGACTATGAAGAAAAATGTAAAAGTAGATGATTATACAAGCAAGGGAATGGGAGGGGTGAGAAACTTAAAACTTTGACCATAATTGGAAAAAGTCTAGGAACCCCAACCTTTTCCTCTTGATAACTGTTGCACACTTTGGTCAAATTATATATATATATTATTGGCGGTGAAAAAGAAGAAATTGTTAAATCGGTTTTGGTTGATATGAGTTTGAGGGAGTAGGATTGTTACTAAGATTAAGAAGGGAGTGTTCAGATTATCGATTTGAAGACTGTTTATGAATGTTCACAAGACAAAAAAGACCGGTTTTTTTTGTTACTTATATTTTATTTGTTTGTTATTTATGTTAAAAAAAAATGTCGACTGGAGTTGAATTTTGATTCTTGTGTGATTTTAATTTTGTTAAGTGTTGTCTTTGTTTGTTTGTTTTTTGTTTGTATGTGTAAAGCACAATTGTTCAAGTGCTTTCGATAATCAGAATCAAATTTGAAGAAAGATATGAGAGAGAGAGGACACGAGTGTGTTTTTACATAACCAATAACTGTGGGTTTTTTTAAGGTCTGTGGAAGTCTGTACCTCTTTGCATGAAATTTATGCCAGCAAGAAGCAGAAGCCTTGTTTTTGTGAGCCAGGTATGGAGAGATTTGATCCAAAGATGTGTATGTTCAGGGCAGTTTTGTATAGAATGAACCAATGTATGATTGAATGGTATGATGTGTAGTCTGACATGCAATTTGTTTACCCACCGACTGTATCAAAGACAATGATTTTTATTTTTTATTTTTTTGCACAAAGAACATATCAGCTGTTTGAAATCTGTTCTTCTTTTTTTACATTTAGTCAAGTTTTGACTAAATGTTTTAACATAGAGGGGGAATCGATACGAGGGTCGTGGTGTATGTGTGTGTGTGTGTGTCTGTCTGTGCGCGTGTGTGTGTAGAGCGATTCAGAGTAAACTACTGGACCGATCTTTATGAAATTTTATATGAGAGTTCCTGGGTATGAAATGCCCGAACGTTTTTTTTCATTTTTTTGATAAATGTCTTTGATGACGTCATATCCGGCTTTTCGTGAAAGTTGAGGCGGCACTGTCACGCCCTCATTTTTCAACCAAATTGGTTGAAATTTTGGTCAAGTAATCTTCGACGAAGCCCGGGGTTCGGTATTGCATTTCAGCTTGGTGGCTTAAAAATTAATTAATGACTTTGGTCATTAAAAATCGGAAAATTGTAAAAAAAAATAAAAATTTATAAAACGATCCAAATTTACGTTTATCTTAATCTCCATCATTTTCTGATTCCAAAAACATATAAATATGTTATATTCGGATTCAAAACAAGCTCTGAAAATTAAATATATAAAAATTATTATCAAAATTAAATTGTCCAAATCAATTTAAAAACACTTTCATCTTATTCCTTGTCGGTTCCTGATTCCAAAAACATATAGATATGATATGTTTGGATTAAAAACACGCTCAGAAAGTTAAAACAAAGAGAGGTACAGAAAAGCGTGCTATCCTTCTTAGCGCAACTACTACCCCGCTCTTCTTGTCAATTTCACTGCCTTTGCCATGAGCGGTGGACTGACGATGCTACGAGTATACGGTCTTGCTGAAAAATGGCAGCTACTTGACTAAATATTGTATTTTCGCCTTACGCGACTTGTTTACATTTAGTCAAGTTTTGACTAAATGTTTTAACATAGAGGGGGAATCGATACGAGGGTCGTGGTGTATGTGTGTGTGTGTGTGTCTGTCTGTGCGTGTGTGTGTGTAGAGCGATTCAGAGTAAACTACTGGACCGATCTTTATGAAATTTTATATGAGAGTTCCTGGGTATGATATCCCCAGACGTTTTTTTCATTTTTTGGATAAACGTCTTTGATGACGCCATATCCGGATTTTTGTAAAAGTTGAGGCGGCACTGTCAAACCCTCATTTTTCAATAAAATTGATTAACATTTTGGCCAAACAATCTTTGATGAAGGCCGGACTGTGGTATTGCATTTCAGCTTGGAGGCTTAAAAATTAATTTATGACTTTGGTCATCAAAAATCCGAAAATTGTAATTAAAATTATTTTTGTATAAAACGATCCAAAACTACGTTCATCTTATTCTTCATCATTTTCTGATTCCAAAAACATATAGATATGTTATATTCGGATTAAAAACAAGCTGTGAAAATTAAGAATATAAAAATTATGATCAAAATTACATTTCCGAAATCGATTTAAAAACAATTTCATCTTATTTCTGGTCGGTTCCTGATTCCAAAAACATATAGATATGATATGTTTGGATTAAAAACACGCTCAGAAAGTTAAAGCGAAGAGAGGTACAGAAAAGCGTGCTATGCAGCACAGCGCAACTGCTACCGCGCTAAACAGGCTTGTCAATTTCACAGCCTTTTGTATGAGCGGCGGACTACGGTCATTGTGAAAAAATGCAGTGCGTTCAGTTTCATTCTGTGAGTTCGACAGCTTGACTAAATGTAGTAATTTCGCCTTACGCGACTTGTTTTTTTTAGTAATACTGAAAAGCAGCTAAGATGCAATCGACAGCAGAAAAATCAAGACTTGCTCTTGATTCTTTCCATGGTGGTGAAAAAAAAGTTTCATTTTTGAATATTAGGATAATTTGGGACAGTGTGAACAGAAAATCCTTTTATAATGTTGTGACCTCTCTAATCTTCAGACATTGCATTCCTGTTGTAAGCTGTGTTATGTATGTTTCTGTATTGGTGTGAATTTTCAATCATGTCCGAACACCGTTTAAGGCACAAGTGTTAAAATATTACAATTTGTATCATATATCTTATTTCCAGGCTATGTGCTGTTTATATTATTCTGTCAAAACTATCTGTTTGTTTGTTGTTGTTGTTTTTTGGGGGTGTGTGGGGTTTTTGTTGTTGGGGGGGGGGGGGGGGGGGTTATTATTATTATTATTATTATTATTACTATTATTATTATTTCAAAATGCACATTGTGATAATGCCAATTTGACTGAATACAAGAACGTTTATCATGAACTTTGTGTGCTGAATTGGTGTCTAGAATTCTCTCTGTCTGCCACTGTGAGGTAAACCTTTTAAAATACCTTCCTTTCTGTGCGAACTGTCGTGCGACCCGACACAAATGTGTCCAGGGGTTTAACATGTGTCAAGGTCATCCCTCCACTTGGACACACACCAAAGATCAACAGCCAGGCTGCTTCCTTTGCAGAGTAGGAATATTTTGCTGAAATAATTCTGTAACTTACAGCTATGTCAATCGGCTAAATATGTTAAGTCCTTTGTACTGGAAACTTGCATTCTCCCAGTAAGGTAATATATTGTACTACGTTGCAAGCCCCTGGAGCAAATTTTTTATTAGTGCTTTTGTGAACAAGAAACAATTGACAAGTGGCTCTATCCCATCTCCCCCCTTTCCCCGTCGCGATATAACCTTCGTGGTTGAAAATGACGTTAAACACCAAATAAAGAAAGAAAGAAAGAAATCGGCTAAATTGATACAGTGGAACCCCCCTTTTAAGACACCCCAAGTTAAGACTTCCTCCTTTTTAAGACCTTGCTTCTTCGGATTTTCTGTTCATAAGCTCTGTAAATTTACCTCCCTTTTAAGACTCCCTCCTTTTTAAGACCTGATTTTCTCAGATTTGTTAAAGGTCTTAAAAGGGGGGTTCCACTGTACATCAAAAAGTTCCCGCTCTGAACAAGAAGCAACAAGGCTGTTGATTATTGGTGTGTGTCCTAAGAGAAGAATGTTCAATTCCCACCTTAAATCTTGGACAAATCAGTAAACGTTAAGAATTTTCTATTCGCAAGAAACCCTATTTCGACACATTTCGTGTGTGTTTGAGGGTCAGTGACTAAAAACACTCACCAAGAGGAATTTTAACATCCATATCTGTACGAAATTGTGTTGCAAAAAGCTTTTAATTGTATTTGGACATTTGTAAGGGTCAGGGACTAAAACACTTGCTTGGGACCAAGTTTCAAGTTTCAAGTTTTATTTATTCCAATAAAACCCCGTGAGGGTACATGGAAAATTAAAAAACACAATAAAAACACATTTCATTCAACACCAAATAAAAGGAACTAAAACAAAAAGAAATCAGACTATGTACAGAAAAGGGAGTTGAGGGGTGAGGGAGAGCAAAAACAATACAAGAAACAATTCAACAATAATAATAATAAATAATAATAATAATAATAATAATAATAATGATAATAATAATACAAAAAATAATAAAACATTACAAGTGCAAAGTGATTACATACATTTCTTTACTATGGGAAATGGGGGGAAGGGAGAGGGGGGGGGGGTGATGGGTGGGTTAACATAAGGACAAAAATACTATTACAAACAACACAAAACAGATAACGGAATATAAAGCTAAAAGAGAATTAAATTTTACTCGCTTCTCAAACAGTCCATGACAAGTGTCATGAACTTTGCGAGTTTTAGCAATAAACTCTTTTTTGTAGTGGAAAAAAGCTCTCTGAATTTAACTGAATTGGGGCGGGCATAATAATAGCACCGTAACAACTGTTTTCTATAATTGGTAAAGAAAGGACATACAAAAATATAATGGAACTCGTCCCCAAGGTCACCTGATGAACATTTGTGACAGATTCTGTCTTGTCTGGGAATACCAAGAGTCCTACCTTTTTGTATAGGCAATTTATGATTCAGTGTTCTAAATTTTAAAACAGCGTTTGCTAAATTAACCGGCAGGATGGACAAGTACTTTTCAAACTCAAAATTCTCTTTATACATTCTATAATTATAATAAAACTCATTGTTATTTATTTCTGAATGCCAGGTTTTGACAAATTGGTCTTGTAGCCTATTTTTCATCAGTGCTTTGAAAGTATTAAAATAACCACCATCCGTTACATTATTGATAGTTTGATTGTGCCAAAAATCACTAAAGCCTAACTCATTTAGAACACCATGGACAGAAAGCAAAAATGTTGACTTGTATACACCAGATTCATACATTTTAAACAAAAAACGATATGTCACACAAGAAAGTTTGTCAGAACCATTAGAAAATGCAAGTTTGTACCAAAAATTCAACATACGACATTTCGCTTGAATACTTACAGGGAACTGACCTAATTCACCCAAAACCATGTTTGTTGGTGTTGATTTGCCAACTTTCAAAATCATCTTAAAAAATCGTATCTGTAATTTGTTAGCTAAATCAGACATGTAAGGGCACCATACTTCAGAACCGTAAAGTAAAATAGGGACCACAGTTTTTTCAAAGAGGTCAATTTGAACATCAAGAGGCAAAAACAGTTTTCTAGTTTTACGTAATAAAGCAAACATGGCCTTGGAGGCACGGTCATACAAATTCTTCTGTGCAACAGTAAATTTACCATTGTAGCTAAATTTAATACCCAGATATTGAAAATCATACACAATAATTATCAAGTTTCCGACCATTGAATGTAAATGTCGGGACTGTTCTTACTTTCCCTCTTGAGAAAATCATTACTTTTGTTTTAGTTACATTCAATTTCAAAAACTAATCTTTACAATATCTGTCCATAATATCTAGAGCGATCTGCAAGGATTCTGGCGATTCAGCAAAAATAACCGTATCGTCAGCATACAACAAAATGAACAACCCATACAGTCCAGACGTCCAGTTCTGTACGAAATTGTACTGTAAAACTTTTTAATGGCAAGAAACCCCATTAATTGGACACATTTTGTGTGTGCGTTGGGGTCAGTGACTAAAACACCTGCAAGGGAGAAAACATTCATTTCTGTACGAAATTTTACTGTTACACTTTTTAATGGCAAGAAACTCCATTTGGACACATTTTGTGTGTGCGTTAGAGTCGGAGATTAAAACGCTTGCTAGGGTGAGACCATCCATTTCTGTACGAAATTCAATTGTAAACACAGAGCGCCAACTTGATAATTAGTGTGTTGCTGTGGCACTTCTACTCCTCTCTTCTCGAAGGCACGAGGACAAATTTGGTGACTGAAAAAAATGCATCAAGATATAGGAAAGAGTTTTGTTTATGTTTTTTTCAGTTGCTGGATTTATTCTCGTGCCGCAAATGTCTGTATTTCTCTTTCTCTCTCTCATCTATGTGTGTGTGTGTGTGTGTGTGTGTGTGTGTGTGTGTGTGTGTGTGTGTGTGTGAAAAAGTGATGAAGATGTCTCCAGTATATGTAAAGTCGAACTCGTTGGTTTGCTACATGTGAAACAAATCGTTGAACTTCGAACCGTTTTTATTCTGGTGAAAAAATTTCACAAACACAGACGCACGAACACACAAACACACAAACAAACTCACAAACAAAAAGACTGTCAACACAGCTTTTTGAGAAGAAAAAAACAACCAGAAAGGAACAAGAGCCTGGCAGGCACATAAGATCGCTTCAGTTTAAATGGGTTTGCCATTAGGGCGTAACACTTACATTTCCCCATAAAGTACCGACAGTGCAAGTTCTTTTCTCGGAACTAGAGTAAAAGCTATCTCTACAATAAACAGTAATGGCACAGACAGCGATGGAGCGTGTTTCGTGCCGGTTAACACTATAAAGTCTAAAGACATCACTTTAATGAAAAACACGCGGCAACTGAAACGCCCACACACACACACATACACACACTCTCTCTAATCCCACACTAAACGAAGTTATGACAAGTGATGCTTCAGATTTGTGCACGCACACACACACACACACACACACTGGGCACACTAATCCCACACTTAACGAAGTTATGAAAAGGATGCTATAGATTTGTCTTTAGTTTGTGCTCAATATGAACTGATCTCAAAGTAGATCTGTGCCTATAACAATAGGCAACTCTTTCGTGAAACACACACACACACACACATTATACACAAACCCCACAATGATCAAACAGAGTTACTGCACAGACTGAGTGATGAAGCACGTTTCATGTTGGACACAAACTCTGCAGTGAATTGGTTTGGGTATTGATCTGTCGATGTGCTGAGTGGACTGAGACTGAGAGATTTTTTTAACAGTGAGGCAAGCAAGCAAGCATTACGCTTCAGAGACTCTGCACAGTCATTCATCTTCATCTTGCATGTCGCATCCTGAGCGAGCCTTTCTGCAGCAACAGGCCAGTGCACGCTACACCACCGTCCATTATTGCTTTAGACTGTGACGATGAAGAAACACTGTGTGTGTGTGTGTGTGTGCGCGCAAGAGAGAGAGAGAGAGAGAGAGAGAGTCGGGGTGGGGTTAGAGTGGGGTTTTTTTTTTTGGGGGGGGGGGGGGCGTGGTTTGTGTGTGTTCGCGCGTTTGCGAGAGAGAGAGAGAGAGAGAGAGAGAGAGAAAGTCGGGGTGTGAGGGGTAGAGGAGGGGGTTTGGGGGCGATGTTTGTGTGTGTGTGTGTGTGTGTGTATGTGGCAGAGAAAGACTGGGTATGTGTGTTTGAGATAGAAAGAGAAAAACGGGGGGGGGGGGGGGGGGGGCAACACCATCCCCCCCATCTCCTCCACCCCCCCTCCCCCCAATCTCCTCCACCCCCTTTCTCCCCCCAATCTCCTCCAACCCCTTTCTCCCCCCCAATCTCCTCCACCCCCCCCCCCATCTCCTCCACCCCCTCCCCCCAATCTCCTCCCCCCACTCTCCACCCCCTCCCCCCATCTCCTCCACCCCCTTTCTCCCCCCATCTCCTCCCCCCCTTTCTCCCCCCCATCTCCTCCACCCCCTCCACCCCCACAATCTCCTCCACCCCCTTCCCCCCCACAATCTCCTCCACCCCTTTCTCCCCCCCCCCCATCTCCTCCACCCCCTTCCCCCCCAATCTCCTCCACCCCCTTTCTCCCCCCCCCCAATCTCCTCCACCCCCTTTCTCCCCCCCCCCCAATCTCCTCCACCCCCTTTCTCCCCCCCCCAATCTCCTCCACCCCCTTCCCCCCCCAATCTCCTCCACCCCCTTTCTCTCCCCCCCATCTCCTCCACCCCCTTTCTTCCCCCCCCCCCCATCCCCTCCACCCCCTATCTCCCCCCCCCAATCTCCTCCACACCCTTTCTCCCCCCCAATCTCCTCCACCCCCTTCCCCCCCCCCAATCTCCTCCACCCCCTTTCTCCCCCCCCCCCAATCTCCTCCACCCCCTTTCTCTCCTCCCCCCCCCCCCCCCCGCCTGCTCCACTTAGGCTCTCAATGCAAATGTCAAGGAAAGCCCCCGCCCCCAACTTGAACGCGACCAGCTGAGGACAATATGTTTACCGAAATAGCACAACTACCAGTAACTTGGCAAGTGTATGGCTCACTTGCGGGTGCCAGACTATTTTATGGTGGCAATACTTTTAAAGCAGATCTTTACGTCGTTCGGAACACATGCAAACCCCTGTTTTACGACCTTCAAAGGCCGAAAGGAGTCTTAAAATGGGGGTAAACTTACACTAGAGGCGATGAACAGAACATCTGAGAAAGTACTGTCTTAAAAAGGAGGAAGTCTTAAATTCGTTGGGGGGGGGGGGGGGGGGGGGGGACGGGGGTTCAACTGTACTATGCAACAACAGATCTTAGATCGGCAAGCAATAACCTGTGGAGTTCGTACTCGATGTTTTAGTTTTTTTCAGACAGTGCAATGACAATTTCGTTTGGTCCTTCTCTGTTGGGGCTGCGAACACTTTGTTGGAAACAGTCTAAAGCATTCTATTTTGACGGGCTCGGTTTTGTTCAACTTTATTTTTAGTCATTATGGAAGCCACGAAAGCCATCTCTGAAACTCGGAAAATAACGCAGTGATCGTCCTCAACCTTCGGCACACTGACATTTTCTGTAGTCAGCCGGCGATCCCATAATCAGTATAGACAGTAACTCAGTGATTTGTTCACTTTGAACGGAACTTTCTTCCTGTCTCTTGCTCTTCCTCTTAGTTCTCTCTCACGAAGCAATGAAGACAGACAGACAGTTGACGGGTCGATAAAGTCGTGACTAAGTTATCAGAGACAAAAAGGTTATCGGCATTCTTTGACGACGACTATGGTAGCGGTGTCTCCGTTTCCTTTTTTAGCTACGTCAGACAGCAATATCCTTTTCACCAGAGAAACATGACCTTTAACGCGAGACTATATAGACTCTATTGTGTGCTGGGCTGTTGTGCTCTATTGAAAAGGGGTTTGATGGGTATAGATTTCCGACCATACTGGTCTTTAAATGGCAGGCCTGTACCTTAGCGGTCGCCCGACCGCCCCAGGCGGTTTCAAATCACGTCGGGCGAGTTCAAAATTCCTCTGAAATCGCCCGCCGGACGGGTTCAAATGTCGCTGAAGCACAAAGTCGTTAGGCAACCCAGTCAATCGGAACAGCCGGCGAACAAAGATCTATCGCGGGCGATCTCAAAATCTGTCACTTCTCTACTGCTCACTCACCCCCCCCCCCCCCCTCCCTCTCTCCCACTTTGAGAAGGACTCAGGACTACCACCAATCAAGCCCAGACACATTGGCTAGACAGCTACCCCCCTCCGCCTCACTGGACCGTGTCATCTCCCCACTAGCCGCTGGCGATTGCATCAGCAGTCTAAATAGCTACCCACCCCCCTCCCCCACTCCCTCCCCCTTCTCTGCGCTATTCACTTCACTTCACCCCCTCTCTTATCTTATTCTTCGCTGGCCAGTCCTTGAGAGACTTACACATGTTGTCAAAGAAACAGTTTCCTCTCAGGTAAAACTCGGTCATTGACCCCGGGTAAGAAGGTCAGTGTCTCTAAACTGGGACAGGCAGCTGTGTTCAGATTGCAAGTACCGGTCATTGACCCAGGTCTCAAGGCCAACCAGCTATTAAAATGCATCTGCCTTTGATCTGACCGCCCATCCAGAGCAAACATAATTCCCCTCGGTATTTTTCCTTTGATGTGCGATCTATGTACCACTGATCCAGTTTCTGTGAAATGTATAGGTCATTGACCGCAGGGATACTCACTGAGACAGTTTTCTAAAATATGTTAACACCAGCTTTGCAGGGATGCAACTCTGCTGAATCAAAAGCATGAAGATTACCTGTAAACAATTCTAGGATCAGGAAATCTGAAAATCTGTTTGTTTTCATTAGGAAATAGAAATTAAATATAATGCTTTTGATTATGTATGACTAAAGCTGTGGTAAATTTGGCTGGGATACAACATTCATACTTCTGTTTAATCTAACAGTAACATTAACAACACACACATAAAGAAAAAGAAACAAACCACAAGAAAGCAACTTAGAAAAACTTTTGAATAAGACAGTAACAAAGCCTAGTTCTAAACAAGTGGATTGTTAAAGAGGATGATATATACCCACCTGACTCAGATATAAACAGTCGACCAACTAAAAGTTGTCAGTTTCGACCAGATGGTCTTTATGGCCCGGTGAATTATATAGAAAAGGAACTCTTGGTTTTCTTTGGGGTGGTCGTAATGGGAAGGTGGTCGTTATCAGGAGGTGGTTGTCAGGGCAGATTCAACTGTGTGCTTCAGTGGTTTACGTTAGCACAGACCATATAGGAGGTTTTCCGTACACCTCTCACGCCCCTGAACCGTTAAATTCAACAAACGGGTGCGTTGCTTACAGTGTAACATGCTTGATAGTGATCCCAGATGTAGTCACAAGTTTTGAGAAAATGTAAGTGCGAACGTACAGTTCCTTCCGCAGGCAGCAGGTACTGTTAATCAGTGTGTTTAATGCTGATAATGACCCTGACTAGGCAAGGAATAAGGGAGTTTGGGCCTCCCGAGTCAAAGATGCACAGGCACCCGAAGCAGCAAATTGATCTGCGTTACAGTTTGTCCACGTTAATTTATGTTCGAAGGACAGATTTCCAAAAAGTAGACAGAAAGTTCTGGCAAAAGAAAGACTAATAACGAGAGCTAGAACGGCCGAACTAGGGACTTTCATCCCCCCAAAACAAATATGAAGAGGGAGATTTGCCGGTTTTACAAAATGTACATGTATTGTATATCTATACAAGTCACATTACAGCATGACAACAACAGCAATTACAGCCAACTATCAGTCAAGGAGACCAAAACAATGATGAATGTGCCTACTGCTCCTGCTGTCGAGGGCTGCAATTCCTACGAGCATTGCCGCTTTTGTTTGTAGTGTGGGGGCCGTTTCGACTTTTTTTTTTTTTTTTTTTTTTGGGGGGGGGGGGGGCACGATCAAGTGAGCTTTCACGTGTATGGCCTCCCCCCCCCTCCCCCGCCCTCCACCCGCCGCCATGTTAGCCAGTCACAATCCGTGTTCTGGTTGGTTAACGGTCCCATTATCCCCTTCTACCTCTGACCCCCGCCCCCATCCACCCTGTTTTTAATCTTTTCAGGAGCCGCTGCACCCGACCAGGCAAGCCCCGACATATGCGAGGCAGGTAAAGTCGTTGGTCAGACCATGAAGTAAACGTGAGGGCAGACAAGGCACATAAGTCAGCAGTGCATGAGACCGCAGCCACTATAATTAATACAATCTGGCCAGGTAAATGGACAGATGTGCAACAGATGCTTAACCTTTCACCATCTGCTGTATTTGCCATCAGTGGAGTGGAACTGCCCTAACACAACACCAAATCTGACTGAAAAACCAAGGTCTTGAGAGTCAAGTCAAGTCAAATTTTTATTTCTAGAAACCCCATGGGGGTACATGAAATAAAAAATACAAAAATACAAAAAAATACAAGAAAGGGAGGGAGCCGTGTTCAAACGGAGACTGACAAAGTTACAGAGGTTACGAAAACAAAATCTGTGAAACCAAGGTCTTGAAAGCGGCGGGGACGGTATGGGGGGTCAGGGAGGGGTGGTGGGTAGTTTGTAGGATGGGGATTTGGTGTTGTGTCATGACACGCAGGGTCTTTAAAGGGGGGTTCCACTGTAGATAAAACATCAGCCGCTCAGGAGTTTCTTGACATTCTCTGCTTGACCCCCCCCCCCCCACACACACACACACACACAGAGAGAGAGAGAGAGAGAGAGCGAGAGAGACAGACAGAGACAGAGACAGAGACAGAGAAAGAGACAGACACACACACACACGCACGCACGCACGCACGCACACACACACACACAAACACACACTAACACACACACTAACACAGACACTAACACACACAATCTGTCACTTGTTTGGTTTTTAACTCAGTCACAACAACCTGAGCGACAGCACGTAAATAACTGATTACAAATCAATGCCGTTCGGTAATTACGCCTCGGACGAGTCAGAGAGTGCAGACAATGTGTGTGTATGTGTGTGTCTCTCTCTCTCTCTTTCGCCGCTCTCTTTCTCTTTCTGTGAAAACCATAGCGTACTAGAGATCGCCATGGTGAAAACCCATACACTTAATTCTCAACGCCGAACCCACTCCCTTGAACCCACCCCCCTCATACACTCACACCCTTCTCACCTCGCCCACTCAGTGACCTCTGACTTACCCCTAACACCATTTCAAGCTGCACAGATCCTGGCGATAATTGTTATCCAAATACCTGTGTGTGGTTTTCTTCCTTATCTTTACCTGCTCTGCTAGGTGTCCGTTATTACCTTGGTCATCTTTGTAAACCTACAGTTTTGCCTTGGTTGCACTGAGATTCATTCTTCTCCGAATAGCCTGTGTGTGCCGTTGTGTGTGTGTGTGTGTAGTGTGTGTGTGTAGTGTGTGTGTGTGTGCGCAGTGCAGTGTCACGTTCAAAGTTGTGTGATCGTATGAGTGTTAGTGCCGTGTGTGTCCGTGTGTGTGTGGTGTGTGTGCAGTGTGTGTGTCAGTGTGACGGTATGTGTGTGTGCCACGGTCAGTGTGTGTGTGTGTGTGTGTGTGTATGTCGGCCGGGTTGATTGTAGGTTGAATGATATCACGGTTGTTCAGGCCACCGAAGTGTCAGAAGGTCAGATGCCCGGCAGGTGGTGGACAGTGACTTTTTCCATGAAATATCTGGCTGGCTGTCGCTCTCTGTCTCTGTCTCTGTCTCTCTCTCTCTGTCTCTCTCTCTCTCTCTCTCTCTCTCTCTCTCTCTCTCTCTCTCTCTCTCTCTCTCTCCTTCTCTTTCTGTCTCTCTCCCCCCTCTCTTACACACACACACACACACACAAAGTACACACACACTTACTCACACACTCACTCACTCACTCACACTAACCCCTCTTTAGTCTTAACCAGACATGCAGTAATCTATGATGTGCTAGGTAAAACCAGGCACTCAGCCCTGCCTCTAGTTAATTACGGGCTCTTTGATGGAGCTGGGTGGCCTCTAATCCTGGCATCGGAGCAAACATCTGCATCAACGAAACTGATTTTTGTCGAATGTCTGCTAGCCCCACGTGAGGTTTATTCAGACCCCTCGGTGTTTATTGTTTTGCTCTCGGGTTTACTCAGTCTTGTTTTCGTGAATCAATGGTTGGCTTTTTGTCGGCGTTTAATTGAAGACCGTGTTACTAAAAATGATTCAATATCTAAGTTCGTTCTTCGTTTCGTTTTGTTTTTTTATTATTATTTTTCAGTGTTGATGGTTTGTTGATTGGTTGGTTTTAGTTTGTGTTATTGTTGGTGGAAAAAAAAGACACTACGGTGTAAGCAAATCAGATTCGAGTCGCGGAGTTCTATTTTCTGAGATAGCTGTTGACCAAAGGTTTTGCCAATGTTTACTTGCTCTCTCTCTCTCTCTCTCTCTTTCTCTCTCTCTCTCTCTCTCTCTCTCTCTCTCTCTCTGTCTTTCCTCTCTCTTTGCTCTCTCTCTCTCTCTCTCTCTCTCTCTCTCTCTCTCTCTCTCTCTCTCTCTCTCTCTCTCTCTCTCTCCTCCCCCTCATCCTTTCCTCTACACCCCCCCTCCGCCCTACATTTTTACTTCTGCACCCTCCCTGACAAATTCGAACATTCACCAGGCAGTATACTTGAACGAAATAATGCCTACCGTTACGAAACTCTAAACATAAACATTGATTTTTGTCTATCCCATTGATATTTCTATAAAGAGCTTGCAGCTATTCAGCTTTGACATTTGACGAGATCGATTTTAATTTTAACTCGAGCAGCAGTCGCAGAATCAAACAAGAAAACTTTGAAAAGAAAAGAAAAAGGAGATCCTTCTTCTTCTTCTTCTTCTTGTCGATCACTCAGATGGAAACGCCGGTTCTCCGTGCAACCCGTCTCGATATAACCTTCGTGGTTGAAAACGACGTTAAACACCAAATAAAGAAAGAAAGATTCTCCGCGCAAATGTTGCCGTGCGCCGTAGGTCGTCCAGACTGCCATAGAGCTTCCCTTGCACCGTGGTCGCCTCCGCCCAGATCTGGCTCCTGAGGCCATCGCCGTTGTAGTGGGCAAGTCTGCAGCAGGTGTTCCGTTGTCATGCTGCCTGTTTGACAAGGGCACTGGTCTGACTGGCCAATTCTGAACTTGATGAAAAGGTGGTGGTTCATTCGGTTGTGGCCTGTCCGCATCCTGAATATGAGGACCTGCTCAGACCTTGTGAGCAGGTCATGAAAGGCGTCGTTTTTGTTGTAGTGTGGGTGCTGCTGCAACCACTTTTTGTGAAAAAGAAGATCCAAGAAGGGGACATTCGGCACTGCACTAACATTAACAGCAAAGAAAAAGTCTTTCAAAGAAGAAGAACCAAGAAACAAGAGACAAAAACGCAACAAAGCTAAACAAACAACCCTGCAGAAGTATAGAAAAGAACAAGTCGCGTAAGGCGAAAATACAACATTTAGTCAAGCTCAGTCGAACTCACAGAATGAAACTGAACGCATTGCATTTTTTTCCGCAAGACCGTACACTCGTAGCATCGTCTGTCCACCGCTCGTGGCAAAGGCAGTGAAATTAACAATCCAGAAAAGCGCGGTAGCGGTTGCGCTGAGGAGGATAGCACGCTTTTCTATATCTCTATTCTTTTTAACTCTCTGAATGTGTTTTTAATCCAAACATATCATACCTATATGTTTTTGGAATCAGGAACGGACAAGGAATAAGATGAAATTGTTTTTAAATCGATTTCAGAAATTTAATTTTAATCATAATTTTTATATTTTTAATTTTCAGAGCTTGTTTTTAATCCGAATATAACATATTTATATGTTTTTGGAATCAGAAAATGATGAAGAATACGATAAACGTAATTTTGGATCGTTTTATAAAAAAATAATTTTAATTACAATTTTTAGATTTTTAATGACCAAAGTCATTAATTAATTTTTAAGCCTCCAAGCTGAAATGCAATCCCAAAGTCCGGCCTTCGTCGAAGATTGCTTGGCCAAAATTTCGATCAATTTGATTGAAAAATGAGGGTGTGACAGTGCCGCCTCAACTTTTACAAAATGCCGGATATGACGTCATCAAAGACATTTATCCAAAAAATGAAAAAATGTCTGGGGATATCATACCCAGGAACTCTCATGAAAAATTTCATAAAGATCGGTCCAGTAGTTTACTCTGAATCGCTCTGCACACACACACGTACACACACACACACACACACACATACACCACGACCCTCGTCTCGATTCCCCCCTCTATGTTAAAACATTTAGTCAAAACTTGACTAAATGTAAAAAGGAGGTATTGGAGGTAAGAAAAAAGGAGAAAGACAATGACACAGCAAGCAAACAATAAGGCTTTAAAAAGAAAGAAAGCTAGTCGTGAACCAAGAAACAAAGAGGAAAAAAAAAGAAAAAAAAAGCCGAACAATAAAATTACGAAACACACAATGAAACCCTAAAAGTAAGGAGCCGGCGAAGGAAACAATGACGGAGTCAAGAAAACCGAATGATTACGAAGGCCAATAAGAAAAGAGAGGAAAGGTAGACGGTTGTAAATTGAAGACGCAATAAAGAGACAATAAGGATTTTTTTGCACCGCTCAAACTGAGTCTTCTGCAATGTTGTGCGAGCACCTTGTCGAAAAATGCGTTTTCCTGAGTTGATCGAGAAACTTAATTGTCTTTCTTCATTCGAAATCTGCTGAAAGGACATTAAAACCCAAAAACCAACCAACCAACTTCATTCGAAAATGGAACAAGGGACTGCTTAATCTTTTTGTAACTTGTGCTGACGAAGAAGGTAAGTCGAAACTGGTTCTTGTTTTTGTATTCTGGTGAGTACATTGTTATTGTTTTCTTCATTCGTTCAAGCATCCCTTAGCCTACCTTCTTTCCTGTCAGTCGACCGATCAGTCAATTTGTCTTATCAATGCATTCACCTGTCTTTCCCATTTCATTCTTTGTCTGACAGTCTGTTCACCTGGGTCGAGGTGCACGAAAAAAAGTGGGTGAAACCCAAACGGCGGGTGAGGACAAACCGCGGGTTCCGATTTGTTGAAATCACAACAAATTTCAATTTCAAACAATCCAAAACAGTGGCTGACTCCCACCCGGTTGGTAACTTTCTTGTGCACCTCGGCCCTGCTTGCGAGCTGTCATAGATTCTGTCGTCTGGCCACCACGTCTGTCCGTCCGCCAATCATCGGTTTAGTGTGCCTCGATCTCAGTTTACCCAGTCCGTCGTCAGTCTCTCGATCCTATTCTTCAAGCAGGCAGACAGTAAGCCTGGCTGGCTCCTTTCTTCTTCTTCTTCTTCTTCTTCTTCTTCAGCTGCGTTCAAGGGCTGAAAATCCCATCAACACTCGTGTTTATGCACGAGTGGGATTTTACGTGTATGACTGTTTTTACCCCGCCATTTAGGCAGCCATACGCCCCTTTCGGGGGATGCATGCTTGGTATTTTTGGGTTTTCTATAACCCACCGAACTCTGACATGGATTACAGGATCTTTTCCGTGAGCACTTGGTCTTTAGCTTGCGGCATAAGTTGACCTGGGAGATCGGAAAAATCTACACCCATAATAACTCACCAGGTGCGGCCGGGATTCGAACCAATGCACGACCTTCCGCTTGGGAGGCTGGCGTCTTTCCACAAGGCCACTGCGCTCGTCGGCTCCTTTCATTCTGCATTAAACGCTGAAATGAGGAGGTCGTGTCTTCAACAAACTTGATCGTCTGTCAATTTTGTTTTGACAATGCATCGTCTCTTTTCCTCTTCAAATCTTGCAGCCTCACTGGTTCTTTCCAATCTGACATTAAACGCTAAAATAAGGTCGTTTCTTCCTCAGCATTGATCGACTCTCTGTCAAAGAAACGAGAGACTGAGCCGTGAGATCGATAACTGATTAAGTGAGACGGAAATCTTGACGTGCTGTGGGGTGCATTCTGGGCAGAGCAGATGAAACGCAGAGCTGACCGTAGAAACTTTCCCTTCGTGCCTCTCGACTTCCTGTCAATGTCACGTGGCCGTCATTAGTATTCACATTTTCCCACGATTTTAGGCGATTTTGAGGAAATGAGGACTTTCTTTCGTTGGTTTTTGAGAATTTAGTTGCCATTTAAACCGATAATTCCTGCACTTCTTTCATTGAATTACATCTCCAAGATCTCTCTCTCTCAGTGAATTACATCTTCAAGATCTCTCTCTCTCTCTCTCTCTCTCTCTCTCTCTCTCTCTCTCTCTCTCTCTCTCTCTCTCTCTCTCTCTCTCTCTCTCTCTCTCAAGCGCCAACAGTCGTAACTGTAATTATCTGTGTGTGATGTAATTACCATCTACTTTGAGACAAAAAAGTTCACAATAATGTCAGTGATAATGTAATCAGTAATTGATACACTAGTATGCTGTCATAATCGTGTACTCTTCGATCTCAGTCTGGACACAACTCTTCTTCGTGACTGTGGCTTTCAAAGAAACCAGAGCCCTGAATGAGGGCCCCAAAGGGGGGGTATCATCACGATCACGTGAAGGGAAATTTTATCTTTCACGATCACAGTTACCTTGATTTTTGTTTTCACGATCACGAACACCTTGACGAATAGAGGATCATAGAGTGATACAGCGGTGAAAAATGTACGTTGAAAATAAAATGCTTTGCAATAATGCCCATCACGATCACGAAAACAAATGACGATCACGATCACGAGACTTGATTTTTTTGTCATCACGGATCACGGGCAAAGTCCCATCACGATCACAGAAATGGAAATTTCGGCAATCACGGTCACAGAAAGGTCAAAAATCGCCAATCACGATCACGATTTTAAACCCTTTGGGGCCCTCCTGAATGCCAGGGCCGTCTGGATGTTTGTCACGACCGGAACTGCTGTTGGTGAACGCTGACTTCCGCCCACGCTGCCAGACCTACAAAGACAGATCGATTTGAGTTCAGGCAACCGAACGTGATCCGTTTTGCACGAGTCTGTCGGGTTCCTGCTTCATTAATTTTACACCCCGTGCCATTCTGTGGGTAACCTTCCCCCTCAGCTCAACCCCCCCCCCCCACCCCTCCACCCTCCTTTTCGCCCTGCCCTGTTCCTTGTTTATTTGAGAGTCCTTTCAAGTTGCTCCTCATCAGTACTCAGACCGTGAAAGTGAAATGATACGTTTTCCCCTTGGTCAAGCATTTGGTGATCTGGGGTATACTCTATAGTCTCTGGCCCTCTTTGGTGGTAGCTCCTCATGAGTGTTCAGGTGACTGTGAAAGTGAAAGGATACTTTTCCCCTTATACTTATACACATGCAATTGGTGTTGATTTTATTACGCGACGAAAACAAAATAATAAATGCAAACAGACAAAAGAACAAGTCGCGTAAGGCGAAAATAACAACATTTAGTCAAGCTGTCGAACTCACAGAATGAAACTGAACGCACTGCTTTTTTCACCAAGACCGCATACTCGTAGTTTCGTCAGTCCACCGCTCGTGGCGAAGGCAGTGAAATCGACAAGCCAGAATAGTGCGGTAATGGTCGCGCTGAGCAGGATAACACGCTTTTCTGTATCTCTATTCTTTTTAGCGTACTAAGTTTGTTTTTAATCCAAACATATCATATCTATATGTTTTTGGAATCAGGGACCGACAAGGAATAAGATGAAATTGTTTTTAAATCGATTTCGGAAAATTAATTTTAATCATAATTTTCATATTTTTAATTTTCAGAGCTTGTTTGTAATCCAAATATAACATATGTATGTCGTGCCGAATTCACGGAATTGCCGAATTCGCGGAATCGGCAACATTTTTGCCCATTTCGCGTAATCGGCAAAACGCTGCCCATTACGTGAAATCGGCAGCGTTTTGCCGAAAATACGGAAAGGCTTCTAAAATTTGCCCATTTTGCAAAAGCGACAGCCAGTCTGTTACTTTTGTGTCACCAGAACATTGCATTAACATTGCTTTACCCGGCCCCCGTAGCGCAGTGGTTAGCGCATCGGGCTGCGGGCCGGGAGGTCGTGGGTTCGAATCCCATCAGGGTCATGTGGGTTTTTCTGGCTACGGTCGGCTCCTACCCAGAGTGGAAGTGCTATGGTTCCTATGGGAAGGCTGGGATCACACAGCCGAGTGTCATTCACTTAACGAATGCGACTTTGAGGGTGCTCAGGTTCTGTATACCTGACCAACACCGCAGGTGCGGCAGTTCTCGGGACTGGTTGACGCCAGGATATATTATGACAGTAAACGTAGAGTGCTGCCCTGTCACGTAGTCTCAAAAACCAAATTGGAAATCCAAAGCATCATCATAATCATCCTCATCTCATTAATCATCCAAAATATAAATTGTCCTTGCTCTTGTGGCCCTTCATGCCCGGAGCTCTCATGCTGACCTTGGTCTCAGTGTTCCTGTTCGATCCTTCCCTGAATAGTAGTTCTGCTGACATGGTCTATGTCGGTCTGTGTCGAGCATATCTCCAGAAATGCACGAAAACTACACTTTCTGCAATAACTTGCCATAACTTATCGATTATTGTGATATCTATCCATTGGAGTATCTAGTTGTCTAAGTGTGATGATATCCCAGGCATTTGAGAACTTCAAAACCAAACAGTGGCTGCCGATTTTGCAAAATGGGCAAATTTTAGAAGCCTTTACGCGATTTCGGCGTATTGGGCAGCGTTTTGCCGATTACGCGAAATGGGCAAAAATGTTGCCCATTACGCGGAATCGGCAATTACGTGAATTCGGCACGACATAAATATGTTTATGGAATCAGAAAATGACGAAGAATAAGATTGCTTTGCCAAAATTTCAATCAATTTGATTGAAAAATGAGGGTGTGGCAGTGCCGCCTCAACTTTTGCAAAAAGCCGGATATGACGTCATCAAATGTATTTATCAAAAAAATGAAAAAAACGTCCGGGGATATCATTCCCAGGAACTCTCATGTCAAATTTCATAAAGATCGGTCCAGTAGTTTAGTCTGAATCGCTCTACACACACACACACACACACACACACACACACACACACACACATACACCACGACCTTCGTCTCGATTCCCCCTCTATGTTAAAACATTTAGTCAAAACTTGACTAAATGTAAAAACAGAAACAAAGGCTTAAAAAGTCAAAATTAAGTTCTCCTAGGCTCTTCTCTTTTTCTTTCTCTCTATTTGTCTGTCTGTATACCTATCTTTCTGTTTGTCTGTCTGTCCCTTTGTTTGTCTGTCTGTCTGTCTGTCTTGTCTGTCTGTCTCTCTGTCTATCTCTCTCTCTCTCTTTGTCCTTCTCTCTCTCTCTCACACACACACACACACACACACACACACACACACACACACACATACACACACACACACAATTAAACAAACCAACAACAAAAACTGGTAACTAAAACAGTCGCGGAGTTACAGCACTGGCCACCCAGGGGGTGATATAAAGTACTATATCGCACACAGCAGCTGGAGGTCCACAACTTACCGGCCTATAATGCAAGTCATCTGACGGATGGCGTGATTATCAGATCGATGGTCCAGCTCACACAACACAACAAAGGCGGGTGTCCATGGTACCAGAGACAGAAGACAAAAGATGGAAGCTGAAAGGGAAAATAGTGCTGTGTTTGTACTGTGTGGTGGTTGTCGGTCTGCATGCTGTTATTCAAGAAAATGATAGATGAGTGCTGGTGATAATAACAGTGATGATGGTGGTGTAATTTGAAGAACGAGGTTTTTAAGGTAACCGCGGTGCATGAGGTAGGCTAACTGGCATTGCTTGTGTCCGGTCTCCATCAACCCCCCCCCCCTCCTCCTCTCGTGTTAAAGCTCAGAAACTTTAATCTGTACTCACGCAAAAAACTTCAATCATCATCGATCATTGTCGTCTTTATCATCATCATCATCATCATCATCATCATCATCATCATCATCATCATCATCATCATCATCATCATCATCATCATCACTAACAACAACATCACCAGCAGCGGCGTCATCGTCTTGTCTCGCATCTACTTCCCTCATCCCCCAGCGCAAGCCCAACCCTAACGCACCCCACCAAATCCTCTCTGAAGAATTGACTCAAGTGAAGTGAAAGAAGGGAAGACTCAAAGAGAACGGAGCTGTTTCTGTGTAAACACCAGATAGATTTAAAATGGAAGTGGATAGATACAGTC
>NC_090248.1:29891685-29901685 GCF_037325665.1 Littorina saxatilis
GACAGACAGACAGACAGACAGACAGACAGACTGACAGACAGACAGACTGACAGACAGACAGACAGACAGACTCTCATCTTCTTTGTTTTCGTTGCCTTTTTTTCTGCTGGAACCCGGTCCATCGTCTCGACATCAAACCTTTTGAGAGCATGAAGTTAACGACAAAAACCTCCCAAATCGCAATGATCGAAATGAATGAAGCCTGAATTTAACTCTGAATGACAAAATTACTTTCGTGACGTCACACGCTTTATTTCAAGAGGGGCGTTTATTTTCGTCATCGCCAATTGCGTATGCAGGAGAAATTTGGGAAAAGGGAAAAGGAGCACAGAAAGGTCAAAAAACGCCAATCACGATCACGATTTTAAACCCTTTGAGGCCCTCGTGTGTGTGCGTGTGTGTGATAAATATGTTTATAAGTGAACAATAATATTTCCTCTTATACTACAATTTGTGTGTGTGTGGAACTTTATTATGCAAGATTCTTATTGAGTCGGTGGTTGTCTGGGTGCGCACGTGTGTGATGCATGTGTGTGTGTGACACACGCATTCCTTCTTTGCCACTACTAAAGCAAACGTGTGCAAGATTGTATGTTACACGCTTTGATGCCGAAATCAATTATTTTGATTATGCATTTATTTCTGAAAATGTTTACCTTCACATACATTCAGTCACTACCTTAAACACTTATGTTTTCAGTATTCATTTCAAGTGATCACGAACGTAGAAAAATGGGTATCAAAGCGTTGTTACATTTTGTTGTGCATTCTGAATAGTGTGCCAACAGGCCTTGGTCAGTCAATCACGTTTTATCTGTGTACTAAGTGTTTGACGGTAAAAGAATAACACCAACCCCAAAGCCACATTTTCTTCTTCATTCAATTTCTGTTTTCAAAAGCTTCGTCAACTTTCCACTTACATTTACTCGACACGCTCCCTTTACCAAGCTTCAATTAAGAACCCTGAATACGAAAGGTCAAAACAAAACAATAGGTACTACTTTCACTATCGTCGTCTGCAACGATAACCGAAAATGGCGAAACGCTTTGCTACGTACACAGAGGACGAAATTTCAAAGAAAAGATCGAACCTTACACCTGTGACTAGGAAAAGTTACATAGACAGTTCCGTACGGATCTCACCACGTATCAACGTACATTCGATGCTCAGGACCTACATTTAGGTGACGCTTTGGCGATTGAGGCTTCGTCTCCAGCTCTAACACGCACGCAGACAGTCAGGCAGGTCTAATCTGCACCAGCGGTGTTGGAAGGTTTTGATTTAGAAACACTCGAATGTTACTTCGACGAGATAAACGAACCAAAAGTCAAAAGTGTGCCCCAAATTCGGAAAATATTCTTTCAAAACGGCACAGTAAAAACCATCAACATCACTGTGAGAAAATAAACAATACAAACACAACCAGTTCCCCTGTGGAACATTTCGGGTGGACTTTCCCACGACCTGACCTACAAAAATCCTCCGCCGTGTTCGTTCGCGCTTTGCATTCAATCTGTGTTAGTGCGCGTGTGTGTTTGTGTGTTTAGCTTTCGTTGGTATGTGCTGTTTGGTTCAAAATAAGTTTATCTTTTTTCATTGAAAGATTCAGAAACGTTGGTTGATACTTTGTTGAATGCATTCAACCAGAAAAGACACGAAACGCATTGAATCTATCTTCTGCGCGCAATGCGTGTGTAGTGTATGTGTAAAAGAGCAATTGTGTTTTTCAGTCTTGTTTTGTGCCTGTTATTTCGTCCCCCAAAACTCATTTCTGTCTTTCTATGCCTATGCTGTGAGACATAATCGCTATTACGAGTTAGTCGTGTGACAGAGACTCGAGTTTTCATGCACACTCGACTGCTGCTGTCTCTTTGCGCAGCTTTGTTGCATGAAGTTTGGCTGTATGGCGTACCTACCCCTACTAAAAGTAGGGATTGACAGACAAGTGGTCTCCTGCGGCGATTTTTATTGGAAGCTTTCTCAGCTGGAGAAATCACAAGATTTTTTTGTGTCGAAGGGGGGGGGGGGGGGGGGGGCGGGGGGTAGGCGGGTGGATGTGGTGGTAAGTTTAAATTTTAGAGTCGGACGAGGAACTAATGGTCTCCTGAAATAGTGTTTACTACCGTTGTTTGTTTCTCTATCTGTGTGGCTGCCTCGGTCCCACCCCTCCCCACCCTCTCTCTCGCTTTTGTGTTGTATTTCTTTGTTTTTAGAAAGATTATTGGTGGTGATTGTAATGGTACAGAACAATTAAACAAAACAAAACTAAACCATGAGTATGAGAATGAGAATGCGAACGATGACAGCAACACCACTACTACGGAGACAACCACAGTAATAACAGTTTCAACAGCAACAGGAATGACAACAACAACAACAACAACAACAACAACAACAACAACAACAACAAACGATTCAGTGGAACTCCCTGTCTATAACGACCACAAATTGGATCCGACCAAAAGTAGTCGTTATAGACATATGATCGGGGCGGGGATGTAGCTCAGTCGGTAGCGCGCTGGATTTGTATCCAGTTGGCCGCTGTCAGCGTGAGTTCGTCCCCACGTTCGGCGAGAGATTTATTTCTCAGAGTCAACTTTGTGTGCAGACTCTCCTCGGTGTCCGAACACCCCCGTGTGTACACGCAAGCACAAGACCAAGTGCGCACGAAAAAGATCCTGTAATCCATGTCAGAGTTCGGTGGGTTATAGAAACACGAAAATACCCAGCATGCTTCCCCCGAAAGCGGCGTATGGCTGCCTAAATGGCGGGGTAAAAACGGTCATACACGTAAAATTCCACTCGTGCAAAAAACACGTAGTGTACGTGGGAGTTTCAGCCCACGAACGCAGAAGAAGAAGAAGAAGAAGACATATGATCGTCGGGGAAAGGTGAAGTTTAGAGGGGAAAAAACACACCCTCGTCTGCGATAACTTGGGGTGTTCTCATATGACAGGTGGCCGTTGTCGAGAGGTGATCGCAAGAGAAGGTTCCACTGTACCACTCCCAACATAACAACACGCTCCGCCTGCACCAAAATGAATATTACAACCCCTCTCCCTTCCCATCCAAGCCCATTTTCAAAAATACACGGGAAGAAATGAAAGGAATGACGGAGAAAAAAACAAAAGCACACTAACAAATATTAAACTGGAGTTGTTATCTGTTTAATTTTTTCCTCAGGCTTAAACAACGGGAAAAAAGTTTTAAATCCGTTACTTTATTGCGGCGTCGACTGATCAAACATTCACGATCCGCACTGACAAGATCAATTAAAAGATCAAGTTAATCCTGATGTCACAGTGACACATCTGCCCCTCGGGCGCACGGAACAAGGGGCATGTATTAAGATTGAAGTGTTCGCAGACGGACAGACCTTTTGAGAGACTTAAAAACACATGTAGCAAGCGCGCATGCACGCAGGCATGCAGACAGGCAGACAGGCACACGTGCGCACGGAAGCAAGCATGCACGCACGCACGCACGCACGCACACACACACACACACACAGACACACACACACACACACACACACACACAGAAACATCCGTTCTGCAAGAAGGACAATTGAGCTTCTCTTTTATTTTAATATTTCGCGCAGAGAGACGCTTGGTAAAGTTGGTGTCATCATACAGTGAATACTGAAATGTACATTCTCTTTCCGAAGTTAAGTATTATATGTGTGTGTGTGTGTGTGTGTGTGTGTGGTGTGTGTGCGTGTGTGTGTGCTTTCGTGTGTGCGTTCGTGTGTGCGTGCGTGCGTGCGTGCGTGCGTGGGTGCGTGTGAAAGTACATGTATACGTGCGTGCGTACGTGCATGTCTTTGTCACTCTGTCTGTGTCTGTCTTTCTATTTCTGTCTATCCGGCTGTACGGTTTGTTTCTGTCTCTGTCTGTCTATCTGTCTGTTTGTCTGTCTCTGTCTATGTGTTCGCCATTGAATGTGATCTTTTTCTTCTACTGATTGTGTGTCTGTCAATAATTATAGGTATCCCTGTTCTACATAACACCGTTTAACACACGCTTGACCTTCGGGCATCACATATCTCTATAATAATCTTTATCATCATTTGTCATGCAAGCACACGCATACATGCAAGAACGCAAACACACGCTAATGCGATTTGGATCTGTGTCTGTCATCGCTTAATATGCAAATAGCCTGCTCACTTAATATGCAAATAATTCACCCACTTATGCAAGAACACGAGTGGCGCCGTAATACTTTATTCGAACGAGGCCAGCATTGCCGAGGATTGCACCATAGCCTTTTGTAATCCCCCAAGCCCTGTCCGGGCGCTTTCCACGGCTTATCTATGGATCGAACAAGGGATCTCCTGTCGGATTACATGCTGCTGAACTTTGGCTTGGGGACGTGTCCTTCCTGCGAGCAACTTGAATGTGTTAGAATTTAAAAAAAAGAAGAATAGTAGGTTATTGGAACGCTTAATTTACGACAAAACAAAACGTTACATTTACAGTACGTCGACCCAGTGGCCTTTGAAGACAGACAAACACTTATGATACAGATAATGAAACTCGCCTGCAAGATGCTGTCGAGACATTCTCAGCGACACACAATTATCACTAACACACATTTATTTAGTTATTTTGTTCAATCTGGTTTTGGATTGAATGTGTTCGGGAAAAGGAGTGACCTTTCGGGGGAACCTTTGAAATACCTCCCTTTCTGCCTGAACCCTTATGTGTAAACCACGACAGATCTTTCCATGCAGGCGTTTACATGGTATACGAGCATCCTGCTACTTGGTAACTTACACAAAAACGTGAAAACACGCATAGTTGCATTCTGTACGGAGGTTGTGTGTGTGTGTGTGTGTGTGTGTGTGTGTGTGTGTGTGTGTGTGTGTTTGTGTGTGTGTGTGTTTGTGGTTGGGTGTGTGCCTGTGTGTGTGTGTGTGTGCCTGTGTGTGTGTGTGTGTGTGTGTGTGTGTGTGTGCTGACATAGTTGTTCCTTACAAATTAATTCAACCAAAAAATCCCCTTTCTGCACAATCATGAGGCAGCCAGGCAGTTGAAGACTTGGTTTGTGATTTCAGTTGAAGGATACTCGTACCCCTTAAACAGATCTGGTGGGGTGACCACGATCGCCTCAAAGAAAGAACGCATCTTTAAATTGTGAATTTAATTTGTCAATTCTAGCCAGAGAGGGTGGACCTGAAGGAGAAACTGCGGGGCTCAGCGGAGTCCCTGCGGCGAACTGCAGACTTCATCACATCAACAACCTTATAACAGTCTTAGCATGGCTACGGGAATACAGAAGAAGAAGAAGTTATTGTGAATAAGTGTTAACCACCCCCCCCCCCCCTCCCCTGCCCATTTCCCCGTTGTCGTTTGGTTCCAAAACACCACCACCACCTACAACAACAACAACAACAACAACATCCACATAAAAAACCACCACAATAACAACAACAACAACAACAACAACGCAACACCACCACCACCACCACCAACAGCAACAACATCAAAATCAACAAAAACAACAACAATAACAACAACAACAACAACAACAATAACAACAATAACAACAACAAAAACAACAAAAGAAAGCGCGAAATACTCGCTTCACACAATAAAAGCCTGCGATTAATATAGGGCGAAGTCTACTTCACGAAGATCTCTGCATCAGTAATTCTGACTCCAAATGCCGAGTGTAAAGTCGCGAAATACTCGCTTCACACATTACACGCCTGCGATTGATAGGGCGAAGTCTACTTCACGAAGATCTCTGCATCGGTAATTCTGACTCCAAATGCCGAGTGTAAAGTCGCAAAAGACTCGCTTCACACACTGATTAAAAGCCTGCGAATAATTGGGCGAAGTCTACTTCACGAAGCTCTCTGCACGAAGCTCTTGTACTGAATTTTCTTTTCTTACTGAAGTCTTCACGTAGTCAACTTCGGGCTCAAGTTAGGACAGCCTTAACCCTAGCTACTATTTTAACCCTCTCTCTCTCGCCCCCCCCCCCCCCCCCTTCGGTTGCCACAGATTTTCATCTCCGTTCTTTTCTCTGCTGTTTTAATTCCCTAGCGTTCCAGTGACAGATCGATATTTCACTCCTGGGACGAGCACATTCACCCCCAACAGCACAATATGTGAACTGTAACTCAAAGTGAGTTGTTCTGCTGTCGCACTCTTCCTTCGTGGGAAAAGGGCGAGGCCAGGAGCGATCCGAAACCGATCGGTTCTTGCTTTCGTCTCCCGTGGGTTTCCGAAGGGAGGATTTCACCGTCCTCCGTCGATTGAATCCGATTTGTTTATCTCGCTCTGAGTCAGTCAACACACACACACACGCAAATAATTTTCTCTGCTGGCCTCTGCCCAGAAATAAAATTGATCCTCCCCCCCCACGCCCCCCCCCTCCGCCCCTACCCCTTTTTAACACATCCAAAATGTTTGAAAACATTTTTAAACGGGGGTGAATTCTCAGACGCTATCAAGATGTACTTTGTAAAGAGCCATATTGGGAAAGTTTTCTGGCGAATTAATAATAATAATAATAATAATAATGGACATTTGCTATAGCGCATAATCATATGTATGCTCAATGCGCTTTACATATTAATTTCTGCCTAATTAGACCCTAACAATCTTGAAGAAATGTTCGCTGTGCTGTAATTTAGATGCGCCTGTAATGATTTGTTCGAAAATGCTCCGTAACTTTGCTTATTAATCCAATGAATTGTTATCGGCAACTTTCGAAATCCTTGGCTCAGTACTCTTCTGTGTTGGGAGTTCCGACTTCGTCAAATTTTACTCAGTCCTGCTGGGTACGCATTCCTTGAAGCAGAAAAAAACCCCTCGTCGAATCTAGGAATTAAAATCAGCAATCTAACGATATCATGCACATTTCATGATGTACGGGACTAAAACGCATTAAACTGAAGCGGGTTCAGCTGTAGAACTCTCCCGAGCTTTTTAATCAGCCCTGTCCATCAACGAACGAATCGATTAGCATAACCATCACCCAGTCGTTCGCTGTTTTACTAGCAGGGCGGTGTTTGATTTCATGGTCTGGCGGCGTATTCGGTTTGTATTGCTGTTCTGTCTGTGTGTGTGATCTTGTTTTCTTCAAGGTGGAAGTAAAAAAAAGTCACAATCAGTCAATCAGTTCGCTCTGTCGGCTGCTGCTTCTCTGTATATCCTTTCTTGTTTTCTCTCGTTTTCTCTCGCTCCCTCGTCGAGACGTTGATTTAGCAGTCCGTCGGTTTCTCGTTTTTTCTTGCTATCTCTCGCTCTCGACGAGACGTTGTTGGTTTAGCAGTCCCTTGGTTTTCGTTTCCTGCTTCCTGATAGTTACTTGCTTGTGGAGTATTTGTAACGATTGGAAACAAAAGAGTGAGGTGAATTCTAGGCTCTGGTCTGTGAGTCTAAGCTTGTTGAACTCTTTTTATTTCCAGTTTAATTAAATTGATTAAATAATTATTTCTTTAGTTTATTTCATTTTGTGTGTGTAGCAACTGTTCAAATTCTTTCCACAGGGACGATTTCAGAGCTATGTTTTGTGAGTCTAAGCCTTTTGAAACTTTTATTTCAACAATTACTTCAGTATAGTTTAATCAAATTCTGTGTGAGTTTTCCTCTGTTGAAACTTTTTTATTCTAACGAATTCAAGAAAATCTTTTACGGATTTAATTTCTTTTCTTGAAATTTAGTTTACTTCCTGCAGAGTACACCGTAAGCTTACACTTCTTCTTGAATTTTCTACCCGTACGGATCAGCAACGTATTTGTTTGTGACTCACTTGAGTTGTGGTTACTTTGTTCAATTTCTTACCTTCCAGTCATGTCCTTTTAACTGAGTATTTGTATTTTAAAAACATTGTATACGCTTACACACTTTATCAGTCAACCAGAAAAATTAAGGATTCAGGATTTGTCTTTTCAGACAGAAACTAGCCTCCAAACACTTAGTTATACAAAGTTAAAGTGGTCCTGCTGTGGGATACAATTACTCCAGCCTGCAAGCTAAATTTAAAAGAATCAAGCTGAACCCGCGCTTTTAAAAGAATGCTTCTTCTATATCAAACTATCAAGCACAACTCCACAGATCTTCCCGGGCTTTTCTTTTTTGTTACATGGTACAAGAGCATCCTTCCACTTCTCTATGGACAACAGTCTTACCCACTACATGTATAGCACTGACGTGACACACAGTGATCAAGCCGGTGTAACACGAAATGTTTACTCCACGAAAAATTTACTCCGGAGTAAAAATTTCGTACGAAATTCTTATTCCGAGTAAATTTTTCGTACGAGACAAGAACTCCCCAAGGCACAAAAAAATGACTCCCTCCACGAAATTTTTACTCCCCATTTTTTTTTACTTCCAGTAAAAATCTCGTGGGCGAAAATGGGATACGGGCAAAGGGATAATGCCAATAATTATGTGATCTCGCGCAAACAAATGTCGCGCTACCCTCCCTCCACCCCTTCCACCACCAAGACTAACAGGGGACAAGGGAGAATACATTTCGTACACCTGGCATGGGAAGTTAAATTGCTCGTGTTAGGGTGAAGTAATTTATTCGTTTTTTATTCGTCAGGGGAGTAACATTTGTGTACGAAATGTTTACTCGGAATTCACCTGTCGTGGGGAGTAACTTTCTCGTGTAATGGGGGAGTGCTTTTTTCGTAAAGGGAGTAACATTTTCGTTCGAAATGTTTACTTCGGAGTAAAAATCTCGTGGGAGTAATTTTCTCGTGTTACACCGGGTCTCCAAACTAAATCCATGACGCTACTTGACACCCTCCAGCTCTGGTGCCTTAGTGGCTATAGGAGTTCGAGCACGACAGCCACCCCTCCTTTGCGGCGGCCCTTTACAACACAAAATGTGAATCATGAATTTTTGAAACATGTTAAGTCGGGGTGACACCCGGATCATGCCCCTAATGGTTTAACCGCGAGGGCGTTAAAAAAAACATGTTTCTTCAGCAGACGCCAAAAAATGAAAGCCTGACAGCTTTCAGTGCGTATTGGCAATTTCTTGAGACTGTCCTTAATTCAGCCGGAAGTTGACTTTGTGCAGTCTTTTTACTGAAAATGTAGTGCAAAATCGACTTTGCCCAAGTAATGCCAGACTTGAATGGATTAATTTCATAGCTGACACCCGCGTCAATCTACGAAATTAGACCAGCCCGACAAAATGTCCTCTCCATGCACAATGCAGCCATGCTGTTGATTCTCGTTATGCGTCCAAGTGGAAGAATGTTCTTATCTCATACAAAAGCCTGGACAGGTCTGTTGGGATGCTCATGGCCGTCTCCATTGAAAGTGCTATACCCTTAAGGCTTGATCAGACCTCCCCAGGAGCCGGTTTCATGGACTCTCAGTGGTCACACTGACAGCCGGACGTCACCGGGCTGCGGTAGTTTCCAAACGCGGTGCTGGGGGAGATCAGGGCAGCACTGTAATAGGGCAACTCCCCGTGCCAAGAGGTACAGTCTGCCGACTGAAATCGTTTTCACGAAACCCGATTTTGAAGAATTACTGCAAAGCCATTTCACTTATTCAACTGCACTTGACCGACTGTGTGGCTGTTTCTTGAAACCGGCCCCAAGTCACAGGCAAAATGGATACCCCGAAATGTTGTCGCGACACAACGATGCATCAGTGTCGGACAAAATCTGGTTTGTGCTTCGGCTGGGGTTTAGTTTTTGCCGTCGTCGCAAGTTTTGAACTTCTACGAGTTTGCTGTTAAATCCAGTTGTGTGTAAAGCGACAGCATTATATGCTTGGCACCAAGGGACAATATTCCCCCAAATAAGGCCTTGTTTAAACAAAATTGCGACCTTCTTTTTAAGACACCGTATTTTTAAAATAAAGCTGTACTTTTTCTTTTACCGTTAAAGTAAGGCAAAAAAATAAAAAATAAAAATAGGTGGGGTTAAGGTAACATAGCCAAAAAAAAATAGGGTAGGAAGGTAGGCAATCACCTTTTCTTTAAAACTTTTTTTCTAATGTGTACAAATTAAAC
>NC_090248.1:29909185-29913602 GCF_037325665.1 Littorina saxatilis
CGAAGATGACCGCCAACTCATGAAATGCTTGGATGTCTGGTCCGGTGGGTCCGGAGATGACTGGTGAGGCCTATCCGGGCCAGGAAACCCCTCCCACGTGTAGGACACACATGAGAGGGTTCAGCTGCTGTGGTACTGGCTGCTCTGAAATAAACTGAATAACGAGTCATTCGATCACCTGTGCTGCCTGTTCCGGCCGGAAGATGCGTCATGGCGATCGACTTCCGGTTTTCACTTTGACCGGTGGAATTAGAGGAGACGCACCAACCTTTAAGTTAAAGGCACGGTCCTTCTCGTAAAAGCAGTTTGGCTCACCATCTCAGATCTAGCCAGGCTTTTACATGAGATAAGACCATACCCCCACTTTGTCACATAGTGTTCGATCCAGGGTGGGGATGTAGCTCAGTCGGCAGCGCGCTGGATTTGTATCCAGTTGGCCGCTGTCAGCGTGAGTTCGTCCCCACGTTCGGCGAGAGATTTATTTCTCAGAGTCAACTTTGTGTGCAGACTCTCCTCGGTGTCCGAACACCCCCGTGTGTACACGCAAGCACAAGACCAAGTGCGCACGAAAAAGATCCTGTAATCCATGTCAGAGTTCGGTGGGTTATAGAAACACGAAAATACCCAGCATGCTTCCTCCGAAAGCGGCGTATGGCTGCCTAAATGGCGGGGTAAAAACGGTCATACACGTAAAAGCCGTGGGAGTTTTACCCCATGAACGAACAAACAAACAAACAAACAGTGTTCGATCCGCTGTCAGTGAAGAGCCTGAGTTCTCGTTACAAACCTTCACTGACTAACCAAGCCATTAAATAAGCACCCACCGAACCACTCCCCCGTTCCCCTCTCTTTCTCCAACCCATACCTGCTGTCGCATCAACTTCAAACGCCATGACAAGGAATAACAGTTCTGGATCTGGATCTGGATGCCCCACTTGGTGTAGGTCGTGGGGAATACGTCACAGGAGCCGACTTGACAGGAGGTGTGCGCATCGCCAGTTAAGCCACATTGTGTGGCCTTGTGTTTACAAAATTAAAACTTTTAAAACATTTTACAGGGCCCGGGTTGTAGTTTCTGACTTTAGTTGTTTCCCTCTCAGGGTGTGGTGGTGTAAAGCACCAGCTGTCTTCAGTTCCATGCATAAGTCATTCAATCACCTATATTTCCTGTTCTGGCTGGAAGATGCGGCAGGCCGATCGACTTCCGGTTTTCACATTAACCGATAGATTTAGAGAAGACGCACCGATCTAAACTAACGACACCCGACAATAACCTTGAAGTAATCAGGCTTCCTTCGTGTTTTATCGGCTGTCAACAAGGAAGAACCTGAAGTTTTTGCGAGTCTTGGTCTCAGTCAAGGCCGCTTCACTGACTAAACCAGCGAAGCGGACTAAACGCCGTGGAGCATGAAAGGTAGACCGAAGGTCATCATCCTATTAACACTCGCCGAATTACTCACTCTTTTCCCTCCAAATCCCCCCTCCCCCCCCCTCCCACACACACCTACCCTTTCTCTCGTCTAAACATCAACATAACATATAACATGACACTGACTACAATCGGAAGCTGCCAGTCTCACTTCAACCGGCCTGTGCATCTGGAGAGTAATTCGAAAGTTGGATATAAAAACTATATAATTGTACTAACCTTAAAAAAAAAACCCACAAATGAGACCAAAACTCCTGTATTCCCTGTAGAAACCTTTTTTCTTACGACGATATGTCTGAAGTGAGATCAATACCACTTACTGGCCCATCCCTCACTCTTCTTAAAACAAATCTACAAAAACAAAATCCCCACTTTGTCAGGATTAAGAACTTTTTCCAAAGCCTTGTTATCGGTTTAAAGACATCCGACACCGATTAAACAACCGTTTAAAATCGCCAATATTTTGCCTGATGTATGTTTAAAGTCTGACAAAACAAATGTGTTAATATCAGAGAAATCGATCGTTGCGTTTTTAAGATACAGCCTCATGAATATGTTGACATTTCACGTTTTTGTTTAATCAGGGTAGGCTATTGGATATGGGATCCAACTGATTAATTAAAATCACCCCTTAGCGTATCACCAATTCTTGTCCCAAATAGAAACATTTTCTGAGAGGACGTTAAATCCCCCCTTTAGTTTAAAATCACAAATACTTGTTTTTGTATGTGGCGTAAATATCGACTTTGTGCACATAAAAATGATGGGTTTTGTTACGAATAAGTGTTTCCATTTTTTCTGAAATGGCTAATATTCGTTAATTTACATGACGTTTTACGTGCTAAAATTAGACCACCTGCTCACTTCAACTGAATATATCTGCTAATAGAACCGTTAAATTTTCATAAAAGTTTGACATAATGCACACCTGGGTCTACACAATTAGATACACACACACAAAAAAAATCGATCGTTAAATTTTTGCATAAGTTTACAAAACGTAACCCTAACCCCATTTATAATTTTAGTACAAAAGAAGGTTGACATTATGACACTCGTTGCGTATGGAAAATACGCTTGAATCTAATAATTTTGTTGTTGTTACATATTCGCTGTGTGTTACATCAAATCGATATTGTTAGGCATCTGTCTGTGTTTCCATCCGTCCGTCCGTTCGTCCGTATGTCCGTCCGTCCGTCCGCCACACTTTTGATCGCTAATAACTCCTGGGTTTGTGGGCCCGTTATCGTGAAATTTGGAATGACATATACCATTGTTATGGTATATATGTGGTCAACATTTCTACCCAATGGCTACGTGAGTACCGAGGTTGCACACGGCTTAGCGCTCACACGTCATTTCCTTTGCCTATACCTCCAGCGTTTCTTGACCGATTCACCACAAATTTCGTGTGGATGTGGATATGCTGATGCTTAAACCTGGCGCAACACTTCAAAAACATTGCTTAATAATCGTTGGAGTTGTAACTGAAACAAAGCATGGGCGACCGCTCAATCGCTGAGCGCAGCTAGAGGTGTTCGACCCAAGCGTACGGATAGGCATAGAAATTAGAGCGCTTACCTCTCACGCTAGCATAAGGCGTTTGGCTGCCAGTCGGGGCGACATTATTATTAATATTATATTATTATTATTATCATTATTACCATTATTATCATTGTTGTTGTTTTTGTTGTTGTACTTGCTGTTGTTGTTGTTGTTGTTGTTGTTGTTGTTGTTGTTGTTGTTGCCTGTGTAATTGTAATGTGCTTGTATGATTTTTTTTGTTTTTATACATGAGAAATGATTGCGTGTTGTTTTTATGTTGTTTTCATTTATATGTTTTATATCTATAAAAACGCTATAAAAGTGAAAGAAACGGGCGCATGAGAGGAGATCTCCCCATAGCCCGTGAATGCATTACCCAAACTACAAACAGCTGTGTCAGATGTATTATGGACTAGTCAAACGCTAGTGACAAATGACGAAAACAATGTACCTGTAAGACTTTGTCGAATGTGAAATGCAATGAATCACGTGAAAGAAGCTGGATGGGGTTTCGCACCCATTGATTATAATCAGAAACGCGTGTGTGTGTGTGTGTGTGTGTGTGTGTGTGTGTGTGTGTGTGTGTGTGTGTGTGTGTGTGTGTTCAGTGTGTGTGTGTGTGTGTGTGTGTGTGTGTGTGTGTGTGTGTGTCTTTGTGTGTTTTGGGATAAATTGTTAGTTTGTCTTTTGAGCACTAACGCGTATTTATGTGTGAAGTGTTTTTACCGTGTGCTTTTCTGACATTGCTAATTATAATAGCCAGCAAAAGTGACGGTCATGATGGTAAATTGAGATCAGTTGCATAATTTTCATAAATGCATGTCCACTTTTATCAATCGAGAGAGAGAGAGAGAGAGAGAGAGAGAGAGAGAGAGAGAGAGAGAGAGAGAGAGAGAGAAAGAGAGAGAGAGAGAGGAGAGAGAGAGAGAGAGGAGAGAGAGAGAGAGAGAGAGAGAGAGAGAGAGAGAGAGAGAGAGAGAGAGGATATTATTTTTCCAAAGAAACGTAGGGAGAAAAAACAAGTCGCGTAAGGCGAAAATACAACATTTAGTCAAGTAACTGTCGAACTCACAGAATGAAACTGAACGCAATGCCATTTTTCAGCAAGACCGTATACTCGTAGCATCGTCAGTCCACCGCTCATGGCAAAGTCAGTGAAATTGACAAGAAGAGCTTTTCTGTACCTCTCTTTGTTTTAACTTTCTGAGCGTGTTTTTAATCCAAACATATCATATCTATATGTTTTTGGAATCAGGAACCGACAAGGAATAAGATGAAAGTGTTTTTAAAATGATTTGGACAATTTAATTTTGATAATAATTTTTATATATTTAATTTTCAGAGCTTGTTTTTAATCCAAATATAACATATTTATATGTTTTTGGAATTAAGAAATGATGGAAAATAAGATGAACGTAAATTTGGATCGTTTTATAAATTTTT
>NC_090248.1:29913802-29931302 GCF_037325665.1 Littorina saxatilis
ACGCACGAACAAAAACGCATGTACACACACACACACACACACACACCCGCCCGCACACACACACACACACACACGCACACACACACACACACATCCAGACACACACACACACACTGACACACACACACAGCACACACACACACAGACACACACACACACACACACACACACACACACACAAACACACACACGAACAAGTGGAAAAGGCCGAGCTGAAGCAAACTGAAAACACAGCACACCTTTCAGCGTTGGCGCGATGACATGATACAGGTACAACCTGTACTCGCTTACTCACGAGGACAAATACCTTTTACCCGGGCAAACGCCGACTCCATCGATGCCCAGGCCTTACCCCGGCCCCGACCTCCCATCCAGCTAAATTACCAGTAGTACAGGGGTGATCTCCAAACATCGGAGAAAGGAGGGCATCTTAAAATGGGGAAAATCAGTTACAGAGGTTATGAACCCAAACTCTGAAAAAGCAAGGTCTAAAAGGAGCGAGCCTTAAATCTGGGGGATCTTCACGGGGTCTTCGAGCAGTGGTTTCACTCTTCTTTTCCGCTCATCGGCTTCTTCACACCAAACTCTCTCGCCAGTTTATTGGTCGCTATCAGCGTGGGTTCGAGCCCCACGTTCGGCGAGAGATGTATTTCTCGGAGTCAACTTTGTGCAGACTCTCTTCGGTGTCCGAACACCCCCGTGTGCACACATGCGCACGAAAAAGATCCCACGTTCACAGCGAAACGTCTCAGGGCTTGGAAAACACGACGACACGCATGCATCATCTCTCGTCTCTGATTATCAATCATGATCGTATTTCGATACTTTGACGAGACAAACCCAATGCTGGTGTGTCGAAGAAGACAGCCACAGCGGGCTTGTTCGAATCAAAGTATCACACCATATCTTCAGCGTATTACCAATACCTGTCCCAATATAGACCAGTTGGTCTAAGAGGACGTTAAACCCTAATAGTCAGTCAGTCGCCAGTTTACCATACCGACAGGGAATGGGGTTCCTGGGTAGGGTTGAGTTGAATGATCTCGCAGCTAACCTCCATATCTGAAGGCCACTCCACTATCCGCCACCTGTGGACGCGCCTGGTTGGGGTGGTCGCCCCTACTTTTCCAGGGTTCAATGATCTGAGTTTGCTCGGTTATTCGCTTCCTTGCATTCCGTCTCCGGCTCTCAAAATTCAAGTGTATCGTCGATGTTGAGAAAATTCGTGACGAGCATTTCACTGCAGAAACTCCGAAGAATCAAAACACAAGAATGGTAGGTATTGGAAGGTTTAATTTATGACAAAACAAAACGTTACAATCACTAGAACATCGACCCAATGGTCTTTTAAAGATGACAGACAGATAAAAATGTATGATACAAAATAATGAACTTTGCTTTCAAGAATCTTCCATTGGGTTAGAAACTCTGAAGGTTTTATTCCGAGTCGTACCCCCGGACAAGATTTACTTCCCGCGCCAGGTGTACGCAACTTGTATTCCCTTGTCCCCTGTTAGTCCTGGTGGTGGAAGGGGTGGAGGGAGGCTAGTGCGACATTCGTTTGCGCGAGATCACATATTGGCATCATCCCTTCGCCCACATCCCATTTTCGCGTACGAGATTTTTTATTGGAAGCAAAAAATTGGGGAGTCAAAATTTCGTGGAGGGAGTAATTTTTTGTAACCTTGGGGAGTTCTTTTCTCGTACGAAAGGTGTATTCGGAGTAAGAATTTCGTACGAAATGTTCACTCCGGAGTAAATTTTTCGTGGAGTAAAAATGTCGTGTTACACCGGTTCTTAATTGTCCTCTTGCCTGTTGGCTAATGCCGCCCGGTTAAATCCCACAACATCCCCCATCAACCACTTGGCAATATACACACCCCGATCACCCATCCCCCCCCCCACACACACACACACACACACACCTCACTCGAATCGGGTAAATAGCCTTCACTTAATCACCACCATCACCAACACCTACGACTACCCCAGTGACCCCCTGACAAAAATGGTGTCTATGTGCATGACCCCCCCTGACACGAACGGTATCTACATGTGCATGTGTAACAGATAAACCCCAGAGCAGAATCCAGTTGTATGAGAGGTAGGGGCTTCAAAATGAGGCAGGAGTACAGGGACTAGCCAGACGGGGGCTCCTGGGTAAATGTCCCCGGGATGCTGTTGAAATTGGGCATTTAAAAGGGGTATTTTGGTTATCTCTTGGAAAAAACGGTACATGTGCCGGATGACGGGGGAGGGGGGGCCCATGAAACCCCCACTAGACCTCCAGGAAACCCCCACTAGATCCAGCCCTGCAACCACCCCCCCCCCCCCACCCCCCACCCCCCGCCATCATCCCCTCTCTCAAATGTAAATACTTCTAACCGAATCACCCACCACACAACCACGACCTCTATCCCAAATGACCCTCTCACAAGAGCGGTGTGTAACAACCCCCTCCCCTACCTCGCACAACCCCCCCCCCCACCCCCCCCACCCCCAAACCCCACCCATCCAAAACGCCAAACAACTCCCCACCCCACTCCACCCACCACACACACCACACCACACCCCCGTCTGCCCTCACCCCCTCTCTCCTAGCTAGATACCCCTTCCCCAAGCACCAGCAGAACCCCCGCATGACCCTCTGACAAGAGCGGGGTCTGCATGTGCCGGTGCAACAAGTGGCAGCGACAGCGGCAACACATCATCAGTAGCGCAGGCCAGGTGAGCCCAGGTGAGCAACAGGTGAGCAAGTGCAGGTAAACATCAAGAGTCACAGTTGACGCTGTTCTTCGCAAGTAGGTCTGTAACGAGAAAGTCTGAATTTCGTTGTGGATGATGTCATGGGGCCTTTTCGACCAGGTCTTGGCTTTGAGTCAAACGACTGGCTTTACCTAGCTACAACCAATGACTCACTTGATAATTATTATTGATATTGTACAAAGAAACACTCCTTCCACGTTAAACAGTTTGGCGTCAATCTGACCAGGCTTTTACATGGGATAAGACGATCCCTCTACTTGGTCACATTATAAAATTCAACATTCTGACGGCTTGCTGTGTTGAATTTTTAAATGATTTAATTTCTTAAATTACGAATGTTAGTCTTCACAAAATTCCCACTATGCGCTCAGAGCACCGACTATGCTGTTTAGTTTTTGTGTGTGACCATGTGGAGGGATGGTTTTATTCCATTTAAAAGCCTGGCCAGATATGAAATGTTGATCCTGTTTTCATGAGAAGGAGTGTGACTTTAACTATTGAAGAGCCCTTTACACTGACACACGCACACACACACACGCACACGCACACACACACATACACACACACACACACATACACACACACACACACACACACACACACACACACACACACACACACACAAACTCTAGTGGTAACTCATACTGGACATAACTCGTCATCGTTTCAATTTCTCCTATTCCATTGACAACAACAGATTCCGTACTTCTTTTCCGACATAACCAAAGCGAATACACAGTTTTTGTTTCGTACACGCACTACCCTTTCGTCTCACATAAGCACAAGGTGCAAATGAAGGGCAAAGGTAGGGTCTAATCGACTCCAACCCAACATTACAGCTACGGTGTCAGTAAACCGCAGACATCACAGCAACACGTGCTACCCGTGTTAGAGGCAACGACCTATCTTGGAGAAGGCTTGTACATCGACAGACCCTGATGCTGCAAACAGCTTTTAGTTTGTTAAGGACTTCTCAGTCGTAAGGGGATGACCTCAGAATGAAATCACAGTTCTTCCCGTGACAACAAATATGCTCACTATCTCAGATCTGTTAAATCTTTTAAATAAGGCCAGCCAACACTTGGACACATACCAGAAATAAATAGTATGGTTTTTTTCTGTCAGAATATGTGTTAAGTTGGGTTTTTTTTTCTTTGATTTAATAGACGAATTCGGAAAATAACGTTGTCGGGTGAATATCCCCTGCGTTTCCTCTGACAAACATTGGAGGAGCCAATTACTAGCGACGGGTGTGTCGGAAACACGTGGACAGAAGCACAGGCTGGGTGGCCGAGTGGACTGGGTGGCCGAGTGGACTGGGTGGCCGAGTGGACTGGGTGGCCGAGTGGTAACGCACTTGCGCTCGGAAGCGAGAGGTTGCGAGTTCGACCCTGGGTCAGGGCGTTAGCAATTTTCTCCCCCCTTTCCTAACCTAGGTGGTGGGTTCAAGTGCTAGTCTTTCGGATGAGACGAAAAACCGAGGTCCCTTCGTTGTACACTACATTGGGGTGTGCACGTTAAAGATCCCACGATTGACAAAAGGGTCTTTCCTGGCAAAATTGTATAGGCATAGATAAAAATGTCCACCAAAATACCCGTGTGACTTGGAATAATAGGCCGTGAAAAGTTAGGATATGCGCCGAAATGGCTGCGATCTGCTGGCCGATGTGAATGCGTGATGTATTGTGTAAAAAAAATTCCATCTCACACGGCATAAATAAATCCCTGCGCCTTGAATATGTGCGCGATATAAATTGCGTAAAAAAAATATTAAAAAAATTTTAAAAAATCCCTGCGCTTAGAACTGTACCCACGGAATACGCGCGATATAAGCCTCATATTGATATTGACGTGTTTCCGACACACCCCTCACTGGTGATCGGCCCCTCTAATGTTTGTTAGAAGAACCGCTAGGGTATTCACTTTTCAACAACCCATATAAACCCGACGGAGCTATTTCCGAGAAAGAAAAAAAACACGTCTGTTTTGAAGATTGGAACAGGTATTAGTTCAGAGAGTAATTCAGCACAGAAAATAACGCCATTGTGCATAGGACCGGCACGGTTGGCCTCGTGGTAAGGCGTCCGCCCCGTGATCGGGAGGTCGTGGGTTCGAACCCCGGCCGATACCTAAGACTTTAAAATTGGCAATCTAGTGGCTGCTCCGCCTGGCGTCTGGCATTATGGGGTTAGTGCTACTAGGACTGATTGGTCCGGTGTCAAAATAATGTGACTGGGTGAGACATGAAGCCTGTGCTGCGACTTCTGTCTTGTGTGTGGCGCACGTTATATGTCAAAGCAGCACCGCCCTGATATGGCCCTTCGTGGTCGGCTGGGCGTTAAGCAAACAAACAAACAAACAAACAAACAAACAAACCCGAGGCACAAGTGAATGAAATACTTCTAGTATGATAGACTTCTGCCCGAGGTCAATACGGCTTCTGCGGCCCTTACTCTTGAGTAAAATTAATGAGAAGACCCGCGTCACAAGAAACGTTCTTCTTTTTTCTTTTCAAGTTAAAGCAATATACCAACGTTCTTCTGTTTCCTCCTTTTCTTCTTGTGCGTGCGTAAGATGCGACTCGCACGTACATCCGTAAGCACAAGTGGTTTTTGTCTCTCGGTTTAGGCATTCATACTCCGATTCCGGGAAAAATATCCATGTTCAATTTAAGTTGTTAAGTTTTCCCCTTTTCTTTTTTTCTCTTTTCTTCTCTTTCTTCTTCTTTGTTTAACAGCCAATACAGTGCCAGTTCCCGATTTATCTGAAAGCCGGCACCTGCCAGACCACAACAGACAGCGCTCATCTCTCGTTAAAGGCACAGTGCAGCTCACAGCCTTCGTTTTGCGTTTTTGTTGCAGCTGAGTGCATTTACAGTTCAAAAATCCTCCTACGGTAGTAAAACAAACCCAAAACTACCCAACGACGACATCTGTGAAGCTCGACAGTTTCTTGTTCACGCGAGTGCATAAATTAACCTAGTTATTACGTTGGTGTTTGGTCGGAGTTCGATTCAACTTGAGTGATTCCGGCCTCCATTTTGTTTTACACAAACTCATGATGACGTCTGACATAGTTTGCTTTAGTGACGTGTCTTTTTTGTGCATGATGTGGTGATCTACCTGATCTAAATTTAGATCCAAAAATAGGTCAAGACCAGCCGGGTCCGAGTACGAAATTAATTCGTAAAAAAATCGCAGTTCTTGACTCTTTGGGTGCAAGTCAATGAAACTTGGTAGTTCTTCTAACGGATAGCTGCCTGAGGTATGACTAAAAGCCCCAGGGGCTCCGTGCACCTGGATTTGACAAGTTCAGTACCTTTAAACCCACAGCTTGACTCCAACACCTTACCTCAAGGGCAAAAAGACGGAGAGAGCAAAACATTGACGGAACACCCCAAGCAAAGCAAGGCGCTGGCGGCAAAACATACAAACAAGCTTTCAAACCTCAAGTCGCCCAACAGACACCAGACACGCACGCACAACTTGAAGAATTAAAATGAAAAAAGAAGAAGTAAGAGAAACATAGGCAGAGGAGAGAGAGAGAGAGAGAAAGAGAGAGAAACTGAAACTGAAACTGAAACTGAACTTTATTACCAAAGGATAGAGGTTTTAGGCAAAGCCTAATGTTACAACCTGTCCCTTATACAAACACTTAATACAGACAGAGAGAGAGAGAGAGAGAGAGAGAGAGAGAGAGAGAGAGTGAGAGACAGAGACAGATAGAGACAGAGAGACACAGAGACATGACAGAGAAAGAGAGACAAACACTGAGACCGACAAACAGGGAGGTAAGTAGACAGAAAGATATAGAGAAAGAGACAAAGCCAGAGAGTCAGAGACAAACAAAGAGAGACAGAGAGAGACAGACAGACAGACAGACAGACAGAAAAGAAAATAGACAGCAAGAGACAGAAAAAGAGACAAAGAGACAGAATCCAAGCCAGAGAGACAGAGACAAACAAAGACAGACAGACACACAGATAGAAAAAGATAAACTACAAAAATCTGCCCATCATCATGCAACTGTTCGAACCTCAAGTCGGTAAGCACCCACCAGAAACACTCAAACAAAAAAGAGAGACAGAGACGTAGACAGTGAGAGACAGAGAGAGACGGACAGACAGACACAGACACACAGACACACAGACAAACAGAGCGAGAGACTGACAGACAGAGACAGTGACACAACAAAAGATATACAGACAGACAGACAGAGACAAAGGGAGACAAAGAAAGAGGGAGCACTGACAAAAACTACAATTCCGCACGTGCAATTGTTCGTGACCTGGCTAAATCTGCCCGCGCGTCTCGTTCCCAATTAGCTGTGAAACGTCCTCGAGGAGCGCATGACCTTCCGCCTAAATGTCTGATCTTTCGATGTCGAATGCCATCAGACCCCGAGAATAGCAGCCAGGGTTTATGTAACCGATTCCTGTTAGTGCCACACCACACAACAAGGGCGTTGAGGTGGTTTCGTGAGAGAGAGAGAGAGAGAGAGAGAGAGAGAGAGAGAGAGAGAGAGAGAGAGAGAGAGAGAGTGTGTGTGTGTGTGTGTGTGAGTCTTGTGTCAGTCTGACAGCTAGCCAGTTGCAGACCTGTTTTTCAAGAGTTGGACGCATTTCTCGACCTCAGACATTATCGGTCACATACTATTTCCGTTTTTCTGATGTTTTCGCCGCCATTGCACTATTCTCCCAAGACTATAGTTTAGTGGAACATACACTATTAAAAGCTATTTTTCTTCTTTTATTTTTCTTCGTCTTGTGAGTGTCTTAAAGTAGATTTAGTCAAAAATAAGGTCATTTCTTGTGTCCTCGATATGGTGGGCCAAACTTTGAATGCAAAATCATGTTTCAAGTATGCTTTTGCGTTTCAGATTACTGATGTGCGACGGGCGCTGTGGCGGGGTGGTAAGACGTCGGCCTCTTAATCGGAAGGTCGAGGGCTCGAATCCCGGCCGCTGCCGCCTGGTGGGTTAAGTGTGGAGATTTTTCCGATCTCCCAGGTCAATTTATGTGCAGACCTGCTAGTGGCTTATCCCCATTCGTGTGTACACGCAAGCACAAGACCAAGTGCGCACGGAAAAGATCCTGTAATCCATGTCAGAGTTCGGTGGGTTATAGAAACACGAAAATACCCAGCATGCTTCCTCCGAAAGCGGCGTATGGCAGCCTTAATGGCGGGGTAAAAACGGTCATACACGTAAAATTCCACTCGTGCAAAAACACGAGTGTACGTGGGAGTTTCAGCCCACGAACGCAGAAGAAGAAGACTACGTGCACGTTGTTCTGATTTAGATGGAAATCAATTATACCGTCATAACCTTGCAAAAATGTAAAGGGAGAGACCTTCTTCGAAGAACGACCTCGCTGACAGCGAGCTGTCGACTGTAACTGCCTTCGAACGAACTGAAAGTTTTTATACAAGTACCGTATACAGATGATGTGAAAACTTGAATGTCTTTGTTCTAAAAAGTTAATCAAACCCAAACCTCGACTTTTCATTCATGAATAAACAGGACAATTCTCAGACTCCCTTCCCCCCCCCCCCCCCCCCCCCCCAGCTCCAAGCTTATTAGATGACTAAATAAGATTCTGTAGACATGGTCTATTTTCCAAAATGAATATGAAGGCTGTACTGTCGACTAGCTGAAATTAGCTTTCTGGTGCATAACCTCAGACGCAAAATCCCATGAGTTGGACATTGACTGATTGCTTTGTCATGAATACACGGTGAAACTGGCGTCGAGGATCCCACATCATATTATTGCGGTCAGAGCGTTGTGGGGATCCCTCCGGAGTTGGCTAGACGCCTCACAACGTGTACAACTAGATGCGCTATCACGTAAAACGGCTTTTACTTAATCTGTGGATGACTTCCGAAAGAACCGTTATTGCCCCTAAAATGTCCTTTTGCCACGTTCGAAGTTGTGTACTTGGTTGCTGTTATTGTTGTGTGTTCGAATTGTTGTTGTTGTTGTTGTTGTTGTTGTTGTTGTTGTTGTTGTTGTTGTTGTTGTTGTTGTTGTTGTTGTTGTTAAACTTTTCTGCGTTATAATCCATGTTTCAGACACAACAGCTCTGATACTCTTCCCCTCAACAGCAAACTTGAATAATACCAATCTTCAAAAAATCTTCTTCACTAAACCCTTCACTTTTCCTCAAATGAAACAGAACAGCTTTTACAACATTTTTGGGGTTTTTTGTTTGTTTGCTTAACGCCCAGCCGACCACGAAGGGCCATATCAGGGCGGTGCTGCTTTGACATATATAACGTGCGCCACACACAAGACAGAAGTCGCAGCACAGGCTTCATGTCTCACCCAGTCACATTATTCTGACACCGGACCAACCAATCCTAGCACTAACCCCATAATGCCAGACGCCAGGCGGAGCAGCCACTAGATTGCCAATTTTAAAGTCTTAGGTATGACCCGGCCGGGGTTCGGCGAACCCACGACCTCCCGATCACGGGGCGGACGCCTTACCACTAGGCCAACCGTGCCGGTTTTTACGACATTAATTCATAACAAGGAAGCAGTCAGAATGTTGAATGTTGATTGTTGATGCGTGTCCAAGTGGAGGGGTGGTCTTACTCCATGAAAAAGCCATGGCAGACTTGAGATAGTCAACACAACTGTTTTCATGTGATCGAATGTGCCCTTATTAAGTGTAGCATAAGACCAAGGTCTTGTTTTCTTCCGAAGGAATCCGACTTGGAATCGCACCGAATCCGAAACGTCCACGAAGAGAAAAATGTGACCCTCCACCACGGAATGAGTCGAATGTCACCGTTGCATGATTTTCATAGTTTTACCTTTTCCTAAAGAGTTTTTATGCTCTATCCAGTGGTGAAAACCGTTATAGAAAAGAGCGAAAACTGTTTGAGTTATAAGCCTGTGACTAAGGTGACCCTCACACTGTTACCAGACACTCCCCGGACTTGTATTAAGCCTAGCGCAGAACCGCGCGAGGTGACATGCGACTCATTTCGTGGTGGAGGGTCACAAATGGTCTTCCAACAGCTCTTTTTAGCATGTGTTTCCGTATTTCTAAATGCAGCGTGATTTCGTTTCCGAAGTGAATACGAATCCAAAACGGAATGACGTGGTTGGATCAAGTAGCCTTTTTTCTTCTTTTTTTTTTTGTCTCTCATTTTTTCCCTCTCTGTTGAATGATATTTGAATGGGTGTCTTCTGAAAAGTGTCGTTTACTGTGTCGCCATTTTTAGCACCACGTTTAAGACGCTATAGCACGTGCGGTAAGCAAATCGTTTTGACCTACCCAAAGCGTGTCACGCTAAAATTTTGACTCGAACGTCATGGACAATTGAGACTCGTTTTTAAATCGTATTAGCATACAAGGAAACCATGCTGAACAAGAACGTCATTCCTTGTCTGACAGGCGTGCTAAAAATTCCAATCCAGAGAATTAGGGTCACGGACCATAAATACCCCCATCAGCTAAATGTCAGAGGCGACGTCAAAGCCCTCTTGCTTTCCATTTCTCTGATTCTCTTTAATGTCAGAATATCTCTAGAGGGTCATATTGCAGCACCGACACTGTCAGTGTTACTGATGAATAGACACAATGTGACGGCATAGGAAGAACAGTACTAGTATTCAGTCCAATCTAGCAGCTTGTTTTCAGACAGTTCAGACATATCACAGTTTTCTTGTCTTGGTCATTGAGCAATTTTCCAGGAAATATTTCGTTGTGTCTTTTTTTTAAATTTAGTCAATACGGTATTTGACTACTTTTTTTGCGGCGGACTGGGAGTCGAGACGAGGTCAGGGTGTATGTGAGTGTGTGTGTGTGTGTGTGTGTGTGTGTGTGTGTGTGTGTGTGTGTGTGTGTCTGTCTGTCTGTGTGTGTGTCTGTCTGTCTGTCTGTGTCTGTGTCTATGTACGCACACAGCGATTCCCAGAAAACTACCCGACAGATGTTTATGAAACTGTGCATATGAATTCTTCCATATTATATCCCCAGATGTTTTTTCTTCAATTTTTCGAATAAATGTCTTGAAGTCATATCCGGCTTCACGAAAAGTTGAGGCCGCACTGTGGCGACCCATTTTTCAATCAAATCGGTTGTTTGTTTGTTTGTTGCTGTTGTTGTGGTTTGTTTTGTGGGGTTTTCTTTTGTTTGTTTGGTTGGTTTTATTTGAGGGGTAGGGGAGGGGGGTACGTCTGTATTTGTCGTGATCACGAAGGTAGTTTTGTCTTCTGGGATTGTTATACATTTATAAGAATATGTCAATAATTCAACAAATTCGGTTTACGTCAGGCCATTAAAACGATGCTCCGCATAATTCTATGTCCTATTTCTGTGGACATCAACATCAGCAAGGCAAATATTTTTCCGTTGGGCCATTCAATCAGAATATGCCACGGACCTGAATAAACTATTGTCAGGAATCACAAGATCAGTAACGAAATGTTAGACTGTGACAGCATCAAAGGCGGTTGGGGTTTCTCGATTCATCGATTCTCTTTGATGGCACGTACGCTGTCTCGTGAGGCTCATAAATAATGCGCCATTGTCACACCGTTTAACTACAGCCATGTGAAAAAGGTCATAGCAGTTCTTGTATAGTAGAACCCCCTTTTATGCACACACCCCTCCCGCCGCTTTAAGGATCTCGTTTTCTTATAATTTCTGTGAATAAACTTTGTAAAGTTGCCTCCATGTCAAGACAATCTGCTTTTAAAGTCCTGATATGTTTTCCCGATTGTCTGTCAATAACCTTTGTAAATGCTGTGAAGTATACCCATTCTTTTTTCTGAGCTCTAAAAATGTCTTTGTTCCCAAAACCAGTTGCCCAATTTTAAATGAAACGCCTGTTCAATTATTGTGAATGTCTGAGAGACTGGGATGATTATTTTCTTCTTTAACTGATTCCATTCTTTCCATAAGCTTACCATCCCGAAGAAGGCAGTAACTAAACTGAAACTAAAGGGGGGAGTTTACGTCCTCACAGAAACTATTTCTATTAGGGACAAGAGTTGGCGATACGCGAGGCAGTAACGTGCCGAAATATTGATTATAGTTATAAACGTACCTAACCTGGTTACTGGTGTATTTTCTTTTTATTTAAATATTTTCTTCTTTTTCACATTGCAACGCGAAATCTATCAATCAGGAATCACAATAACAGGAAAATAATGTTAGACTGTTATCTACAACAACAACAAATGTAAATACATGTGGCCATTTTGTTGATTTTTTCTTTACTGCTTCAGACTTCAAGTTAAGAGAAAAATTCAAGTTTTACGTACGCCCTCACGGCAAAGCCATCAGGGCCATGACTTCAAGTTAAGTCGACATGTCATTTTAAGTACGGTTCTTCTTTAAGTTATTTCACCAAGTTCAGATATCTGAGTTCCAGTTAGAGTCAGTCTCCTGGCTGGCTGCCTGAAACGTGTCAAGACACAAACCACAAATCCTATTTACGATCGACCCCGAAACTTATCAGGGCCAGCGGCGGTGAACGGGACAAGGGGGAGAATCAACTAACGTACAGGCCGGGGCATCTGTGAATTGTATGGGTCGCTGCTGAGCATCACCCAGGCGAGACACACAACAATTACAGGAAAAAGAACAAGTCGCGTAAGGCGAAAATACAATATTTAGTCAAGTAGCTGTCGAACTCACAGAATGAAACTGAACGCAATGCCATTTTTCAGCAAGACCGTATACTCGTAGCATCGTCAGTCCACCGCTCATGGCAAAGGCAGTGAAATTGACAAGAAGAGCGGGGTAGTAGTTGCGCTAAGAAGGATAGCACGCTTTTCTGTACCTCTCTTTGTTTTAACTTTCTGAGCGTGTTTTTAATCCAAACATATCATATCTATATGTTTTTGGAATCAGGAACCGACAAGGAATAAGATGAAAGTGTTTTTAAATTGATTTGGACAATTTAATTTTGATAATAATTTTTATATATTTAATTTTCAGAGCTTGTTTTTAATCCGAATATAACATATTTATATGTTTTTGGAATCAGCAAGTGATGGAGAATAAGATAAACGTAAATTTGGATCGTTTTATAAATTTTTATTTTTTTTTACAATTTTCAGATTTTTAATGACCAAAGTCATTAATTAATTTTTGAACCACCAAGCTGAAATGCAATACCGAAGTCCGGGCTTCGTCGAAGATTACTTGACCAAAATTTGAACCAATTTGGTTGAAAAATGAGGGCGTGACAGTGCCGCCTCAACTTTCACGAAAAGCCGGATATGACGTCATCAAAGACATTTATCAAAAAAATGAAAAAAACTTTCGGGGATATCAATCCCAGGAACTCTCATGTCAAATTTCATAAAGATCGGTCCAGTAGTTTAGTCTGAATCGCTCTACACACACACACACACACACACACGCACACACGCACACACGCACATACACCACGACCCTCGTTTCGATTCCCCCTCGATGTTAAAATATTTAGTCAAAACTTGACTAAATATAAAAAGGATGAAGTTTAGCAGAAAACAAACAGACCAGATGAAGTCTTCCTCTCAGTGAAAACTTAGTCCAGGGTTCCCCAAAGTGCGCGTCCTAGCGTCCTATACGCACTAGAACCCGAAAACACGTACTAGAAATGTATGGAGGGGGTCCCAGGACGCACTAAACTTTAAAAGAGCGGGTCCTGGGACGCTCTAAATTGTCTTTATCGTGCGTACAGTATATATTTTTTCAGACTGCAATCGCCAGTTATTATACACAGTACACTATGCGTGACCACAATGTTTCGAAAGTACACCGGGACTTTTCGGCTTTTGGACCCTTAGGACCCTCTCAAATTCTGCAGTGGGGGTCCATGGGCCCTCTAAAAATTAAAAGTGGGGGTCCCGGGACCCTCTAGAAGGGGCGTCCGTGGGGAGCCCTGCTTACAGTGAAAATCTGACGGAATATAATACAAGATAAATGGTAGTCACAGTGTGACTGGACCAACCACCGCAAAACATCAAACAGAACGCAATGGTAGACAAGATGATGACCAATGAAAGCTGTTGATGATTTTGTTGTTTGCTTGGAATTCATTGAACGCCAAGTTAGAGCAGAAATCTATGCTTATTGATCTACAAGTCCTATAATCAAACGACAATACAACCACACAAAAAATAATAAACAAACAGTATTTCCCTTTTTTTTTTTTTTTTTTTTCCTTTGCCGTTCATAATTTCTTCTTATTCATCAATATATCAAATCTAAGGCATAAAATTTTTAGTTCTATAGACGTGTTAAAAAGGATACTGGGGGGGGGGGGGGGAGGGGTTGGTTTTTTTTGTTTTCTTTACCTCAGTTGCATGCAGGCTGCTTCGACCCAACACCCAACAGTATATCCCTGATAATTGCATTGTTTAGTCACTGGCGATCGCTTTTTCGTGTGTACACAGAGAGAGCAGCAGTTCAGCTAAAAAGTGGAAAGTGCAGGGATCATACGATATCGATCAGCATTTCTTCATTCCCCTCTCAAAACATGACTGCAATTTTGACAAAGAGTTTAAAACCGGAAAACACTCTTCAGCCATCATGAAGAAGAAAAACAAGAGGGTTACGTCTCGCGAGGCATTAGGGAGGTTTAGAAACTGCGTCCCTATCAGCTACGTCACCTACCAGGACACCTATCTCACATGCGGGTCGCGCTGCGTGTGGTGATTAGGTACGTGTTCACGTAGCAAACCCTTCCATACGTCAGCGCAACGTATGTCAGATTTGATCAAGTCCAACCATCCGAGAAGGGTGTAAGGATGCTCAATATTTTCTGGAATCTTTCCTTCACGCTTCAGTCCATATTTCATAATTCTGGTTTGTATACATCGTAGTCGCCGATGTGTCAAGAGCATGACCCCACGAACGACAAGGCGCTAAGACTTACGTCGCGTATCCTTCTGTGGGCCTATTGAGTGTGCTCGCCTCGATTCACTTCGAAAAGCAGACACAGAAAGCAAAATACCGCTCGTTCAAATGTATTTTGTAGTTAAATCTGTTCAGTGGAATGAATTCAATCCCTCCGGTAGAAAAAAAATAATGAAAAAGCTCCCCTAGAATGGATTTTAGTGCAAATGTGTCGGTGTCTCGATAATACGTGAACAGTGTGACCTTCTTTTTGGATACCACGTTACGTGCATACTACACCCCTATCACTGCGGGTATTCCCACTGTCGATCGCTGTGCGTGCTTCTGATACGGGCGTGATCACGTATAAAACAGTTTTTATACGTGAAGGCAACGTATCTCATATTACTTTAAAATCTAAATATGAACCATTCAAATAAAGTATGAGACCTCCTCTTTCAGCATTTTCCTATATCCTGGCGCATAAACCACATTTTTTAGTTGTGTGGTTGCTTGACTAAATTTAAATCAATCGGGTGACCCGTTCCAACGGCTCTGCGATATCACAGCAAACCATGAAGCACGCAAGGACGACCCAAACTAAATTTAGAAATGTCATCTCGACCAAAATACTCCCAGGAAGCGTATGTTCAAAAAGACTGAAAATTCAGCATAACAGTAACCTTTTCCCAGGAACAGATCAAGTCTGCTTGGTAACCCAATGCACACGTGTATCATGTGTGTGTGGTGGGGGGGGGGGGGTGTTGTTTAGTTTTGGTAAGTAAAACTGCCTAGCAAGAATGTTTTGTTTCATAAAGACTTTGTAAACGACCATAAAGTAATGTTCCGTCCAATTCATTTTAATTGAAGGCTAGGTTTGTGTACACACATAAAGGCATGCGCGTACGCACGCACACACGCACACCCACAAACACACAGACAGACAGACAGACAGACAGACACACACACACACACACACACACACACACACACACACTCGCACACACATGGCGTCGCCCATTTACACAGACAGACAGACAGACAAGCAGACAGACATACAAACATACACACATATACACACATTCGCACATGCACGTGACAGTCAGAAACACAACGACGCCCACTTACACACTAACACACACCCTTATAAGCGGGGTGGGGGGGGGGGGTGGAAAGCGTGGTGGCCAGTGACCCAGAACGAACACAAACCAACGCTCGAAGTTCGATTTCCCTACTTTTCTTTTCTGTTTCCTTTAAAAAAAATAAAAATCATTGACTTTACCTGCTGGTTAACACTCGGTATGATCTGGGTCAGTGGAACATAACTTCCACGTGCAGCACACAGCGACACCGACACAATGACAGCAGCAGTTTCAACACTGGGTATTGTTGCAGACTTTAGCGCGCTGTCCACGATTTTTTAAAGCACGAGTTTTGGAGTTTTGCCCTACTTTGATAGGTGACGTGGTATCTAACGAGCAGTTTTTACAACTTTCCTCTGCGTGACTTATCTCGATAGGATAGGTGAGGTCGGGGTACGTCAGTAACGCAATATCTAAACCTCCCTATTATAAATGGGAAGACACAAAAACGTCTGTTTACTCACTATCACAAAACTTCTTTTGTTGTTGCTTTTGAATCGATGACAATTTGGTGCACGTGCGCTGGCCTGGGATTTTGCATGCTGACAGATTTTGATCGCTTGGGGTGATATTCAACATCCTGTGCTGAAGTGTTCTACATACAACGCACGACCAGGATATTAAAAAGATGTCTCAAAGCTGGCAATAAACTGCGAGAGAAAAAAAGAGGGAGAAGTGAACGGGAAGGAGCAACACCACTTCTCCCTCCCCCTCCCCATCCACCTCCAACCCCTCCCAACCCCCACCTTATTGGGTTTGGTTTTGTTTTGTTTTCGTCATTTCATTTAATGTTTGTTTCTCTTTCTTTCTTTTTTAATTACACTCGAAGGGGATTATTTCTTTTTATTGTTTTGCTTTTCATTTGTATTTCTTGTTCTTCTTTTTTTTATTTTTATTTTTATTTTTTACTTAGGTTCATCTTTACCCAAAGGGATTTATTGAAACAAATGTTAGTCTTAACTTGACCTTTCTTTTTCAAGATGTCTGCTTAAATCACAGTCTCGTTCCTCTGTTGTTCTGTAGCTACCTTATACGCTGATCACTACCTGTAAAGCATCAGAACCCAGAACACAAAGGGAAGAAGGGAAGTGCGCTTGTTTGCCACACAGTGCCTCTAAGTACAGTGATAGATCGATAGGCACTCGCACCGGTGTTGGGGTAAATGTGCACCCCTCCTCAAGCTATTTAGGTACACACAAAAAATAAAAAGTCAAGTTCATCTGAGGTCTTCTGGACGTCATTTAGTTCGTCTGTTGAATGCACTGAGTTATATATGTGTATACAACTCAGTGGTTGAAGCGTCATTGAAGCGTTGTCGGTACTGACAATATTTTGCCACATTCTTGAGAAAGTAACTATCTCGCTGTTCAAGTTCTAAAGTCACATAATATATTGACTAGACTGGTTTTGTTAATAGATAAACCGCACACCTGTAGTTTCGTATTCAGTTTAAAATGTTTCACAAGCAGGGGAGATAGTTGGACAGGCGCTTCCGGGCAACTTGCTTTCAAGGGCTTTAAAGGCTCGTAAAGTTCACACTAACAGGGATGACGTTTGGCATTGGCTGTCGATAACACGCCTGCACTTCTTTCAATTCGCCAAAAACTTTGCCGTGATTTCGGCAGATGTGCCAAACTTTTTCCAAGAGCGAAAAGGGATGTCAAGGACTACCTTAAACTTCAGAAAGTTGCTGAAACTGTTATGGACTTTTCGGCAAATTCCCGAAGAAGGTGAATCCATGTGA
>NC_090248.1:29936302-29951302 GCF_037325665.1 Littorina saxatilis
ACCCCGGTTCAGACTCACAGTGCTTGCGGGGGCCCATACTTAAGAGGTCACTCTGGTCAACAAACACACACTGCTGGCAGTGGTGGAAGTTAAAAGGCCGCGAGGTCAACTTTGGCCGAACGAAATAATACTTTAGGACGTTTTAAACCGCAACGTAACCATTTACGTGATCCCTATTCAACCTCACCGTGCAAGCGTTTGCACAATCTTAAGAAGGTCAACTTTTGCCGAATAAATAATTTAGAACGTTTTAAACCGTAACGTAACCGACAACTTCCAAAGAACCCGATATCCTTCTCAAAAGCACAGCAATAAACCATGATGCCATACACAATACATGAAATGCCCCCACACGCACAACCCATTATCATTTCAGGGACAGACGGCAACGCCGGGCAAAAGACAAACACTGTCAGAAGTCGTGTAGAATTTCAGTCTGCCCCCATTGTAGTTTTCATACAGCGGGATGTTTATTGTCTAACTTCCCGGTTATTCTGAGAAGACACTGGAATCGATATATCAACGTCATTTCGACATTAAAGGTTAACAGGTGAGGGAAAAGGTATATTTGGGTCTATTGTTGTGTCTGAAAGCTGGGTGTGTGTTTGTAGATGTAGATACTGCATGGCTGTATTGCTTCTGTGTTGTCTTCTATAGTTTGTGATTGAAAGTCTGCCGTAAAGGTTTGTCAAATCTCTCTGACACGGACTATGTTTGTCTGTCTGTCTGTCTGTCTGTCTGTCTGTGTGTGTGTGTGTCTCTCTGTCAAAGTCACACACACACACACACACACACGACACACTTGCACACACCGGCGCGCACTCGTACACAGACACATTTTTTCAGTCCGAAGTCTCTCTCTCTGAACCTGTTCAGAATCAAAAATATATAATCTCTCTCTCTCTCTCTCTCTCTCTCTCTCTCTCTCTCGCCCGTGAGTTCGAGTTCACGGTGCTGTCAACACGTCTTTCGCATCGCTCCGGCAAATTAGTGAAATTATCGTCATTTTCAGCCAATAATGATCAAGTTTTAAAATGGCATGTGATATACAAGTGTACCGCGCTGCCGTTGGTCTTTTTGTGTCAGTTTTGGTGAAAATTCTGACGAGATATGCGTGTAAATCTGCAAAACGGATCCGGGGTCTGAAACTACACACAACAGCAGGCCTACTCAGCGTGGCGAGTTTACTCGCCTTTCTCCTTATGGCTGGTGTAGAGCCGAACCCCGGCCCTGGTCAGTCAAGCGTGGCTACAGAAAGAAAGGAAAGTTCACGTGCCGTCAACACAAAGGCTACTGTCAGCGGTATGAGTGACACAGAACAGTCGAGTGTCAGTGCAGGGGTGTGTGAAACCAGGGACGATCGTTTATCTGTGGCTGTGGAAATGATGGCTGCTGCAATTAAGGAACTTCAAACCTCACAGAAATCTCTCTCCTCTCTCATTGACACAAGACTATCGGAGCTGGAGAACAAACTAACGAGTCGAGTGAGTCAAATCGCTGACCATTGTGACATTTTGCAGGCTGATGTGGATGCTATGTGTGAACAGTGTGACTCGGTCAAAAAAGATAACGCTGATCTCCGCTCTAGGTTGGAAATGGTGGAGGATAAGTGTGATACTGCTGACAACCAGAGCCGTCGAAATAACTTGTTGTTTTTTGGTATGGGCCCTGGGACTGGTGCGGAGCACTATGGCTGTGAGACAAAGGTACGTGACTTTATCAAACACGAACTGCAGATTAGTGATATGATTCTGATCGATCAAGCACGTCGGGTGGGTCACGCCATACTCGTCAGATTCCAGTCGTACAAACAGAGGGCAGAAGTTCTATGGAGGGCGAAATCAAGGAAAAAGAAATCCAGTGTTTACGTTCGTGAGGACTTTTCCCAGAATGTGCAGAATAAACGTAAACACCTTCAGTCCCTGCTGGGAACTCTCCGTGAAGATGGCAAGCAAGCATACATGAAGTTTGATAAAGTTGTGTGTGAAGGAACTGCGTACGTGTACAACACGCACAGCCAGACTATACAGCAACTTCCTCAGACAAAGAATAGCAGCTTTCAGGGCAACAGACCAGACCAGACGACGGGTAATTCCAGAGACAACAGCGATGGCTACAACGACAGGGACAGCCCGAGGGACAGGCGAGACGCAGTGCATGCAGCCCGCGACCTGGCCAGCCACAATCGACGTCACGGTACCGCCTCAGGTGCCAGTCACAGTGCCAGCGCCGCTCCACGTTCCGGTGCCTGGTCCAGCTCTAACTTCAGTTCCAGCTCCCGTGCCGACACCGATGCTTCAGTCGGTCACGGTGCCTGTTCCTCTTCCAGTTCCAGCATCTCCTCTGGTGGCGGTTCCAGCGAGCGTGCCAGTCACCATGCCAACCCTGATGGATTAGCCAGGGAGAGCGCAGCGCTCCCTGGTTCTCGTGATCGTGAAACACGGTCACATGCAGCGTCCAGAGGGACGGGCAGAGGTAGGGGTCGACATACTGTTTCGTGGAGATAGGGATACGGCCGGCCCCAACCTTTAGTTTCTGCACAGTGTTTTAATGGACAGACAACTGACGACAGGTATGTGCACATGAGTGGTGAATGTATTAACGCTAGACGTGAGAGCAAAGACAACACAAGGGGGACAAACACTGATACAAGTATGAGTTCAAAATCAGACGAGTACAGGGGAAGGTTTCATGATCAGCTTTCCCGTCAAGCTAGTGATACATTTAGTGTGGGTAAAGCAGTGTCTTTTTTAGTGTGGAACGTGGGAGGTCTTGCCTCTCAGCTTGGTGATACAGATTTTTCTGCCTATGTTGGAAAGTTTGATATTGTATGTTTTATTGAGACGTTTATTGATGACTCCTTTGATCTGTCCCTACACTTTAAAAATTACGTAAAATTTATGTCTCCAGCTATCAAGCTCTCACATCAGGGTCGCAAGTCAGGGGGTATTGTCGTGATGTGTAAGAAAAACATAGCAAAGCACGTTGAATTGGTTGACTCCTCACATGATCATATGCTAGTCTTGAAACTGTCAAAACATGTGTGTGGTGGTGATCGAGATATTGTGTTCGTGCCAGTGTATGTGCCACCATGTGGGAGCCCTTATTACCAAAAGACAGACTCCTCGTGCCATCTAAATGAAGTGGAGCTATGTTTAAGTGATGTTTTAGAAATGACAAGTGATTGCCACACGCTCTTGTGCGGTGATTTTAATTCTAGAACATTAGACTACCAGGTAGATACGCAGAACATTTTTGACCTCCTTGATCAAGACTCGCAAGGTCATGACCATGACACGATTTCACATGGTAGAATGACTGAAGACTATACACTAAATGGGTTTGGTACAAAGCTTATCGATCTATGTGTATGCTTTGATCTCAAAATCTTGAATGGTGTTTGCAATGCGGACAACTCGTGCAAGTTTACTTATATCTCCCATAGTGGTAACAGTGTGGTGGATTATTGTTTAGCCTCTGTTGACCTAGCTAATAACATTCACGATTTAACCATTGGCGACAGAATTGAATCAATGCATATGCCTGTGACCTTTGCGCTTGGGTTGAAAGGGAATCAGCGCCAGCCCCCTAAACAAGCACGTGTCTCAAAAGTTGTGTGGAACGATGCAAAAAAGAATGATTTTATTGAAAGTGTTAAATCAGACGATTTTAAAGCTAAGTTAAAGGAAGCGTGCGACATCATCAACGCAGACATGGACGAGGGGCTGGAGATTTTTAACAAAGCAATGTTACAGTCGGCAAAGTGCATGAACAAAAAAGTCGGAGGTGACGATGAAGGTAGAAGTGCGTCCTCATGGTTTGATGTTGAATGTTTGGAAAAGAAGCGATCTGCGAGACGGTTGCTGAGAAGTTACCAAAGAATTAAAACAGAAGATAAAGAAGAAAAAGAGATAGCAAAGCAAAAGTACGCTGAAGTCAGGAAGGAGTATAAAGACCTTCTTCGAACAAAGCGAACAGAGTACAGGTTAAAACAAGTTCATAACTTAGTGCTCTCTGCTGATAAACCAACTGAATTTTGGAAGGAAATAAGGAAATGTAATAGAAAAGAGGTGCACTCCAACTCCGTACCAAAAGAGGCATGGTACGAACATTTTAAGAATGTTTTAAACACCGATACAGTTGAAGATGAACCCGAAGACGATCAGTTGCCTGATACAGGTATCAGTGACGAAATTCTTGACAGTGAAATAACTGAAATTGAAATTAGTAAAGCAATCAGAAATTTGAAAAATGGTAAAGCGGCAGGGTTTGATGGTGTGTTGAATGAAATGTTGAAAGTGTCTGAAAGTCTTATTTTACCCTTTTTAGTTAAATTGTTCAACAACATTCTCGAGAAGGGGGTGTACCCAAGAGAGTGGTCCAAGGCCATTATTGTGCCGTTACATAAAAAAGGAGACTGTGATAACCCTGATAATTACAGAGGAATTTCCCTCACCAGTACGATGAGCAAAATTTTTATGTCTGTTCTGAACGACCGCCTGTCTGTGTGGTCAGAAAATAATAACATTTTAGATGAAAGCCAGGCTGGCTTCCGGAGGAATTACTCAACTATTGATCATGTGTTTACCCTTTACGCTTGCGTCCAGAAACAATTTTCACAAAAGGCCAAACTGTATGTAGCCTACATAGATTTTTGTAAGGCTTACGATAGCATTAAGCGCCCCGTGCTCTGGTCAGTGCTTTTTCGATTAGGCATACAAGGCAAAATATTTAAGGTGTTAAAGAGCATGTATGAAAATGTGAAAGCATGCGTGCGGTGCGGAAACGAATACACTGATTTCTTTGAATGTATGCAAGGCCTTAAGCAAGGTTGTGTAGCCTCACCGACAATTTTCTCGTTTCTGATCAACGAACTGGCACAGGATGTCATACAACGAGGCAGACATGGGATACGTTTATCTCCGTCTGAGTTAGAACTGTTTGTAATGCTTTTTGCTGACGACATTGCGCTGTTATCCAGCACTGTAGTAGGCCTACAAAACCAGCTTAATGTCCTGCGCTGCTCTGCAGAAAAACTGTGTCTGAACGTGAACTTGACAAAGACTAAGGTCATGGTTTTTAGAAAGGGCGGGCACATTGCACAGAAAGAGAAGTGGTTCTACGGAATGGATCGTCTTGAGATTGTGAACTCGTTTAGATATCTCGGTGTAACCCTTTCCACCCAACTGAGCTGGAACATTGCAGTAGAAACAAAGACAACCATGGCGAAAAAGGGAGTGATCGAAATCGTTAGATTACTGAACAGACTTGGCTGCCATTCGGCAAAGGTGTTTTTCAAACTGTTTGACGCACGGATCGCTCCTATGCTCTTGTATGGTTCAGAGCTATGGGGATATGGAAAGTATGACTCTGTGGAAAGGGTCCACCTGTTTGCGTGTAAAAAGTTTCTGAAAGTGACAATTCGAACTCCAAACAACATTGTGTATGGTGAATTGGGAAGACATCCGCTGTATATTAACTCTGCAGTCAGATGTGTGAAATACTGGTTTACACTGCTGAAGCAACCTGATTCAAGATATTCCAAGATTGCATATAAAGCTTTATGTAATTTGGCATCGAAGGGCCACACAAATTGGGTCTCACATGTGCAGAGTCTTTTATGTTGTAATGGTTTTGCTGCTGTGTGGATGTACGGAACGGTTGGGAATGAGAAGTGTTTCTTACAAGAGTTTAAAAGACGTTTACAAGATTGTTTTTGTCAAGAATGGTTCTCCTTTTTAGAATGCAGTGAACGTTTTGACATTTATAATTGTTACAAAACATGCTTGGAAAAAGAGAAATACATTGAATTAATCGAAGATATTAAGTACAGAGTTGCTCTTACTCGTTTCCGCGCAGGAGTATCCGAAATCAACGCTCACAAGTTTCGGTACGCACCAAACCAAACGACAAGAAACTGTCCTCTCTGTACAGCTGATAAAGAAGATGAACACCATGTTGTATTTTTATGTCCTTTTTATCAAGACCTTCGAGCAAAGTATTTGAAAATCTCGAACTCTAAGACGCTGCAACAACAACTTGTGTATTTCTGTGGCAATAATGAGGAAAATGTGATGAACAGCTTCAGCAGATTTGTGTTCTTCATGCTGCAGAAGAGACGAACCCTTATAAATGAGGTTCAGTGATATATCATCAGGGTTTTAATGTATTTGTTGAATTTTATGCGTGACTATAATTTATAACTGTGCAGATACTATTGCTGTTATTTTAACCACTATTGTAAGGGGCTGTGGCCTTAGACAATTAAAGATTTGTTCTTGTTCTTGTTCTTGTTCTCTCTCTCTCTCTCTCTCTCTCTCTCTCTCTCTCCATAACCATTTTGTTTGCTTAGATCGGGACTAGCTGTAAGAAAGGTCCTACGGACCTAATGCTAGCTATCTTTCCTGTAATAAAGTTCAAAGTTCTCTCTCTCTCTCTCTGTTGAAATCCGAAAAGGCTCTCTCTCTCTCTCTCTCTCTCTCTCTCTCTCTCTCTCTCATTCTCTCTGTTAAAATCCCATGTCTTCCCCCTCCTCTCGCTCTCTCTCTTTTCACCTCCTCCTCCTCCCACCCTCTGCGTCTGCCCACACACACAAGCCAAAGCACAACTCGCAGCAACAGTGCTATTACATTTCGCCACCAGCTGTGTCGGGCACACTTCACTTTGCCAACCCACTCATGTGGCTGTCATTGGATTGCGCATTGTTTTACACATGACTGAGCCCGGACTCTCTTACAGGGCCTGTCCTACACTGTCGAACATGATGACAGCGTGTGTGTTTGTGTCTTTAATTGTTACATTTAGTCAAGTTTTGACTAAATGTTTTAACGTAGAGGGGGGAATCGAGACGAGGGTCTGGTGTATGTGTGTGTGTGTGTGTGTGTGTAGAGCGATTCAGAGAAAACTACTGGACCGATCTTCATGAAACTTGACATGGGAGATCCTGAGTATGGTATCTCCAGATGTTTTTTTAAATTTTTTTGATAAATGTCTTTGATGACGTCATATCCGGCTTTTCGTGAAAGTTGAGGCGGCACCGTCACGCTCTCATTTTTCAACCAAAATGGTTGAAATTTTGGTCAAGTAATCTTCGACGAAGCCCGGACTTTGGTATTGCATTTCAGCTTGAAGGCTTAAAAATGAATTAATGAGTTTGCTCATTAAAGTTGTCATTAAAATCGATTTTTCGCAAACAGATTTAAAATTGATTGCATCGTATTCTTCATCACATTCTGAATCTAAAAATATATACATATGTCATGTTTACTCTTAAAATGTGATCACAATTAACGAAAATAGATTAATTAATCTTACGATTAAAATTTAACAAATCGATCCAAAAAAGATTTCATCTTATTCTTTATCATTTCCTGATTCCAAAAACATATAGATACGATAGGTTGTATTCAAAACAAGCTCAGAAAGTTAACAAGAATACAGAAAAGCGCGCTTTCCTGCTTTATAGCACAATACGCTACCGCGCTAATCTGGCGTGTCAATATCACTACGTTTTGCACGTGGGATGTGAGCGATTTCCTTCACGCGGGGATTGACGAAGCTGTACTGTCTGGGTGAAAAAATACAGTGCGTTCAGTTTCAGTCCGTGTGTTCGACAGCTTGACTAAATGTAGTAATTTTGCCTTACGCGACTTGTTTCCTTTTTCATTTCATTTACTTTGTTATCTCAATGCTGGGAAATTCGGGTCCCTTCCTGTCAGTGGAAAGCTAGCGCGACTCTTCTGGGTGTGTGCGTGTTTAGGTGTAATCAGCCACCTGCACTTATGGCAGAATGACCGAGGTCTTTTACGTGCCACTGTGGTGGGAAATGGATACCGTCTCTGAGTCTGCACATAAAGTTGACCCGTGTCTGTCCCGGCCGGGATTCGAATCCGTTACCCTACGATTCACACCTCCAGTACTCTACCAACTGAGCTACCCGGCCCCCTCTAGTGTGTGTGTGTGTGTTAGTGTGTGTGTGTGTTAGTGTGTGTGTGTGTTAGTGTTAGTGTGTGTATGTGTGTGTGTGTGTGTGCGGGAACCTCTGTGTTTCAATGGTCACCCTTTTATTGTCATTTTACCGATCCCGGCCACACACATTTTCACCCAAATCATTCAGTGCCATACAGCCTCTTTATATTTAGTCAAGTTTTGACTAAATATTTTAACATTGAGGGGGAATCGAAACGAGGGTCGTGGTGTATGTGCGTGTGTCTGTGTGTGTGTGTGTGTGTGTGTGTGTGTGTGTGTAGAGCGATTCAGACTAAACTACTGGACCGATCTTTATGAAATTTGACATGAGAGTTCCTGGGTATGAAATCCCCGAACGTTTTTTCCATTTTTTTGATAAATGTCTTTGATGACGTCATATCCGGCTTTTCGTGAAAGTTGAGGCGGCACTGTCACGCCCTCATTTTTCAACCAAATTGGTTCAAATTTTGGTCAAGTAATCTTCGACAAAGCCCGGACTTCCGTATTGCATTTCAGCTTGGTGGCTTAAAAATTAATCAATGACTTTGGTCATTACAAAATCTGAAAATTGTAAAAAAAAATAAAAATTTATAAAACGATCCAAATTTACGTTTATCTTATTCTCCATCATTTGCTGATTTCAAAAACATATAAATATGTTATATTCGGATTAAAAACAAGCTCTGAAAATTAAAAATATAAAAATTATTATCAAAATTAAATTGTCCAAATCAATTTAAAAACAGTTTCATCTTATTCCTTGTCGGTTCCTGATTCCAAAAACATATAGATATGATATGTTTGGATTAAAAACACGCTCAGAAAGTTAAAACAAAGAGAGGTACAGAAAAGCGTGCTATCCTTCTTAGCGCAACTACTACCCCGCTCTTCTTGTTAATGTCACTGCCTTTGCCATGAGCGGTGGACTGACGATGCTACGAGTATACGGTCTTGCTGAAAAATGGCATTGCGTTCAGTTTCATTCTGTGAGTTCGACAGCTACTTGACTAAATATTGTATTTTCGCCTTACGCGACTTGTTTTTGTTTCACATATACCCTCTCTGCGATGGTCTGTTTTAACAGTGAAATAGTAGCAGCGACCACTCGACTGGATAACAGGATCAGGTCGCAAGCAGTCTGGCAGACCCACACGTTGCGGAACAGTCCCGTGATCAGACAACAGAAGAAACGTGCTATAGGTAGTGTTCTGTCACCACACTGTCTAACACCACATGCTGATTGTTCACTGGGTAATGGGTGTGAGGCGATGGGTCCGAGGGTGGTGTTGGGGTGTTAAACCTAGTTCAGGCCTAGGAAACGCTCACGTTTAATGGTCGTATTTTGAGGATGGCATTTTGATGTATTTTCCCCGTGTGATTAGTATGCTGGTGTTGGCGCACAGGCCAAAGAAACACACGTTCACATTTAATGGTTTTATTTGTGATAAATTGGTTTATGGTTGTAAAAACACAAACCTTTAATCGTTATATTTTTAGGATATTTTTTTATGTCTATGTCTTTTCCCAGAGTGGTATAGCAACACAAGTCTCTCATTTGCAAGTGGGCAATACTACTTTGCACACACACGCACGCACGCACACACACACACACACACACACACCACACACACAGGCTCTCATCCAGGCTCTGGTGTTGGGGCTAGAACATGCCCAAGAAACACACACCTTCAATGGTTATATTATGAGGATAGCATTTGATGTCTTTAATTGCTGTCATTTCCAGTAAGATGTGCTGCTGTTGGAGCACAGGCCCAAGAAACACAAACTTTTATTAATGGGTGTATTTGGAGGACCCTGTTCGATGTCTCTGTCGAGTCCCAGTGTGGGAAATAAACAAGCAGACTAGCAAACAAAAATAAAGTAAAATGTTACCCAGAGGGTAATGGATGAGAGCCTGTGTGTGTGGTGTGTGTGTGTGTGTGTGTGTGTGTGTGTGTGTGTGTGTGTGTGTGCGTGCGTGCGTGTGTGTGCAAAGTAGTATTGCCCACTTGCAAATGAGAGACTTGTGTTGCTATACCACAGCCAACAAATAACTTTTAGTACTTAAAGTCAAAATGAGCATTCGGAATCTGCCAATAGGCAAAAATCTTGTTAAAAAAAACAAAAACAAGTCGCGTAAGGCGAAAATACAACATTTAGTCAAGTAGCTGTCGAACTCACAGAATGAAACTGAACGCAATGCAACGCAGCAAGACCGTATACTCGTAGCATCGTCAGTCCACCGCTCATGGCAAAGGCAGTGAAATTGACAAGAAGAGCGGGGTAGTAGTTGCGCTGAGAAGGATAGCACGCTTTTCTGTACCTCTCTTCGTTTTAACTTTCTGAGCGTGTTTTCAATCCAAACATATCATATCTATATGTTTTTTGGAATCAGGAACCGACAAGGAATAAGATGAAAGTGTTTTTAAATTGATTTCGAAAATTTAATTTTGATCATAATTTTTATATTTTTAATTTTCAGAGCTTGTTTTTAATCCAAATATAACATATTTATATGTTTTTGGAATCAGAAAATGATGGAGAATAAGATGAACGTAAATGTGGATCGTTTTATAAAAAAAATATTTTTTTTACAATTTTCAGATTTTTAATGACCAAAGTCATTAATTAATTTTTAAGCCACCAAGCTGAAATGCAATACCGAAGTCCGGGCTTCGTCGGAGATTACTTGACCAAAATTTCAACCAATTTGGTTGAAAAATGAGAGCGTGACAGTGCCGCCTCAACTTTCACGAAAAGCCGGATATGACGTCATCAAAGACATTTATCAAAAAAATGAAAAACAAGAAGGGCAAAGCCCATACGACTCACATGCTTTACACATTTTTCCTACCAAAATACATGTGACCTTGACCCAAGGTCAAGGTCATCCAAGGTCATGCAACACAAAGCTGTTAATTCAAGACATAGGAAGTACAATGGTGCTTATTGGCTCTTTCTACCATGAGATATGGTCACTTTTAGTGGTTCACTACCTTATTTTGGTCACATTTCATAAGGGTCAAAGTGACCTTGACCTTGATCATATGTGACCAAATGTGTCTCATGATGAAAGCATAACATGTGCCCCACATAATTTTTAAGTTTGAAACAGTTATCTTCCATAGTTCAGGGTCAAGGTCACTTCAAAATATGTATACAATCCAACTTTGAAGAGCTCCTGTGACCTTGACCTTGAAGCAAGGTAAACCAAACTGGTATCAAAAGATGGGGCTTACTTTGCCCTATATATCATATATAGGTGAGGTATTGAATCTCAAAAACTTCAGAGAAAATGGGGAAAATGTGAAAAATAGCTGTTTTTTAGGCAACATTTATGGCCCCTGCGACCTTGACCTTGAAGCAAGGTCAAGATGCTATGTATGTTTTTTGGGGCCTTGTCATCATACACCATCTTGCCAAATTTGGTACTGATAGACTGAATAGTGTCCAAGAAATATCCAACGTTAAAGTTTTCCGGACGGACGGACGGACGGACGACTCGGGTGAGTACATAGACTCACTTTTGCTTCGCATGTGAGTCAAAAACGTCTGAGGATATCATACCCAGGAACTCTCATGTCAAATTTCATAAAGATCGGTCCAGTAGTTTAGTCTGAATCGCTCTACACACACACAGACACACACACACACATACACCACGACCCTCGTCTCGATTCCCCCCTCTATGTTAAAACATTTAGTCAAAACTTGACTAAATGTAAAAAGAAGAAGCAGAAGAACGGAGATGGCATGGAAGTGTGCGTGTGTGGGAGGGTAGGGCAATGTACAACTTGTATACACAATATCACACACACACACAAACCCTAATCTCTCTTGCTTTATTTACTTGTCAAATTGAAGAGGAAAGAATTAAGTGAAATACTTCTTGTCATCGGAGTTTGTGATCAAAAAGTAGACAAAAGCACGACAGCGATAGTCCAGCAGCACAATCATGAACACCACAAAAAGCAGTTAGTCACAAATCCATATGAAAAAAAAGACAAACATATATGAATTATAACACCATCACAGTTCGAGGGTAAACAATGTACATTGCATTAAAACAAACAAAAATTAAAAAATTGCAAGCAGAAGTGGAGATTAAATTATCATCAACATCAACATTTTTCCTTTAATTTGACAAAACTTTCATTGTACTTCAACAAGAACTCAAGCAGTCGACTTTTCTCACAATCTGTGCTGCAACATCTCTCTCAATCTGCTCTACAAATGCTGCAGCTTCTCTCACAATCTATTCTACAAATGCTGCGACTTCTCTCTCAATCTGTTCTACAAATGCTGCAGCTTGTCTCACAATCTGTTCTACAAATGCGGCAGCTTGTCTCACAATCTGTTCTACAAATGCTGCAGCTTGTCTCACAATCTGTTCTACAAATGCGGCAGCTTGTCTCACAATCTGTTCTACAAATGCGGCAGCTTGTCTCACAATCTGTTCCTTTAATGCTGTGCCTGTTGCCTTGAGCCTGTCATTAATATCAATCAATCAATCAATATGAGGCTTATATCGCGCGAATTCCGTGGGTACAGATCTAAGCGCAGGGTTTGTTTTTTTTTGTTTTTTTTTGCGAAGTCGACTTCGCGAAGTATACTACAAGAAGCTCGCTGCACAAAGTTTTAGCACTGAATGTTTGGTAAAAAGACTTTGCGAAGTGAACTTCAGTCTTAATTTCAGGCGGTCTTTAATTGAACCCAAAGTCGACCTGGCGAAGTCTTTTTACCAAAAACTCAGTGCTAAAGCTTCGTGCAGCCAGCTTCGCGAAGTATACTTCGCGTAGTCGACTTCGCCCAGACAGATTGTGAGTGAAGTCGCAGCATTTGAAGGACTTCCTTAAGCTTCATTTTCCCTTCACACCCATTGGCTTGCCAACACAAACTCTATTTCAAAGATCCCAACAATAACTCCACGTTCATCTTTTCTCTGTGCAATGATATGAAGCTGAAGAAAACTTCTGCCTTACTATGCAAGCAGCACAATCAGCATTGCAATCTCGCCCCTATGTACCTGTTACTTTACAAGTATACAATCATACAAGGGAAAACGACAACAAAATACTTGAGATTTTGTTAGTTACACAAAAGCTGTTAAAAAAACACACCTTAACCTATATATGCACAAACCTGAATAAAATCTTAAACTAGACATTCTAAACCTTTTCTATGCTAAAAAAAAGAAAAGAAAGAACAATCGACTGTTGTGGAGTTAAACAAAATCTGCCTTAACAAATAACAAGCACAGGGTGTACAATCAAAACCTGTTCCACCAACCTATCACATGTGTGTAATAATAGCTATGGACAAACCAGCTAGGTACAACAACAAAAAACTTCTGTGGAATATTATCATCATCTTATTGGCTGATGTGATTTCTGAAAAATGTTATCAAGTGAAGCCTTTTTTTTCAACCTGAACTTACAGTTAATTTTGCATACAGCGTCCAAAAAAAATCACAATCACCAAAAAATTGCAATACACTTTTAGTCTTAAAAAAACAACATTATGTGAGTAAGTTTCTCCTCCAAAATCACATAAGAATACCTTTCCTTGGCTCAAATCACATTAACAAAATGCCCAGATAATGATTAAGGAATTAGAAGATTTATAAAGAATTGTACAACTAATATGAAAAGCATTGTTTACAAGCTGCAGTCCTAAACTGTTGGTGTACACAGAGCATGTCTTCAGACCTGAAACACAGAATTGTTTTTTGTTAATACTCTCTCTCTCCCTCTCTCTCTGTCTGTTTGTCTGTCTCTCAGTCAGTCACAAACACACGTTTTCATAGACCACACACACACACACACACACACACACACACACACACACACACACACACACACACACTCCCTCTCTCACAACCCCCACCCCCTAACCCTTTCTTCCCCCACCTCGACTCTCGAGTAGAAAGTAAGAACTGTACTTTCGTTGCTTTATTGTCGCTCAACTTGAGTTTGTGATTTTGTAGTGGGGAGGGGGAAGTGGTGGGGGTTGGGAGGGAGGGACACGTATGATTAAACGAAGGCTTTGTGACACCTGCTTTCTCATAAGTTTTCTAAAACACAATGACTGTTTTTGTCAGGCCAGATACCGGTGCCGTTGTATTTCACTTGCGAAATCTTTCTGCTGTCAAACTTCTTTCTTCTTCAAGGGGGGTCGCATTTTTGTCTGTGCCAGCTCCAGGCCAATACCTCCTACCTTTCGGAATCTATAAGGGCGAAGCTGTAAATTGGGCCCTTTTGGTACATATACGCTTGTATTTACCTTGGAGAAAAGGGCGAGTCCTAGCCTACGGTTGTCACCGGAGTAAATGACTCCCCGTTTTGAACTTCTTTCAAGTAGTCCCGTAGTACCACCCCAACCCCCTCCTCTCCCGAGTCAATCACAACATTTCCATACCGACATCTACATTGGCACTCTATCACCATTCAGTCAACAAACTGTTTCTCATAATTCTTTTTTTTAACTGAATTAATGTTCATTATTTACATCAATGGAAACGATATTTTTCGCACTCAGCACACCCGTGGACAGATCTTGCTCTTGTAGCCGAGATGACCACTATTTCAAAGGTCACGCCACCATTCTACCCACCTCATGCTCTGGATTTTTCAATCAAAACCTTAGCTGTAAGGAAAACATGCAAAGCCCAATGTGTGGGTCATGCAGAGGGACCACCAAGAGGACAGCTAGATTTTCTTTCTTTCTTTATTTGGTGTTTAACGTCGTTTTCAACCACGAAGGTTATATCGCGACAGGGAAAGGGGGGAGATGGGATAGAGCCACTTGTCAATTGTTTCTTGTTCACAAAAGCACTAATCAAAAAATTGCTCCAGGGGCTTGCAACGTAGTACAATATATGACCTTACTGGGAGAATGCAAGTTTCCAGTACAAAGGGCTTAACATTTCTTACATACTGCTTGACTAAAATCTTTACAAACATTGACTATATTCTATACAAGAAACACTTAACAAGGGTAAAAGGAGAAACAGAATCCGTTAGTCGCCTCTTA